>NC_057725.1:13549096-13576751 GCF_004010195.1 Chiloscyllium plagiosum
GGATTGGACATTCTGGAGGCAGGAAACATGTTTCCGCTGATGGGTGAGTACCGAACCTGAGGACACAGCTTAAAAATACGGGGTAGATCATTTAGGACAGAGATGAGGAGAAACTTGTTCACCCAGAGAGTGGTGGCTGTGTGGAATGCTCTGCCCCAGAGGGCAGTGGAGGCCCAGTCTCTGGATTCATTTAAGAAAGAGTTGGATAGAACTCTCAAGAATAGTGGAATCAAGGGTTATGGAGATAAGGCAGGAACAGGATACTGATTAAGGATGATCAGCCATGATCATATTGAATGGTGGTGTAGGCTCAAAGGACAGAATGGCCTACTCCTGCACCTATTGTATATTGTCTTTCTCTGCATTTTGTGTCAGTATTGAATTCAAGGCAGCTGTAGCTTAGTCACCAAAGGCCACACAAAATGTGCTGCCTCCGTGGCTTTCAACCGCATCTCAAGTAGACGCTGCTGTTCTTCCTTCTGCCGTTTCCGGCTAGCCGAATAAGAAATAGCTAATCCCCTAGCAAAGGCCTAAGCAGTCTCCCATAGCATGGACAGACTACTAGCCATGCCTGAGTTGATAGTCAAGAGTTCCTAAAACTCCTTCATAAAGTATTCCACAAATTTGGAATCTTTAAGAAGAAAAGTGTCCAAACGCCAGTGCCGCAAACCTAGCCCTTCACTCTTGGCCTTAACCTCCAAATATACTGCCGCGTGATCAGAGATAGCTATATTCCCAATTTTACAACTTATAATCGAATCTAGAAGGGCCGAGGGAGTCAGAAAGAGGTCAATCCTTGTGTGAGATTTATGTGGGTTTGAAAAAAGGTGAAGTCCCTGCTGGTAGGGTGAAGACATCTCCAAATATCCACCAGCCCCAACTCCTCGCATAAGTCAACCACCTGCTTGGCCTGCAAAGAAATAGTTGGGGGCCCACAACGCATCCTGTCCACTGTCGGATCCAAAAGACAATTAAAATCCCCCCTTATAATAATGTGCCGTGTTCCAAAAGCACTCAACTTAGATTTGAGGGGATGTGCCGGAGGACAGTAGATGTTTAAAATGCCATATTCCTCCCCATTTATCAGGCCTTTAAGTATCACAAACTGTCCCTGCTCATCTTTCACCTGCTCTAATAATGTGAACTAATCAAAAATTTGAGGGGATGTGCCGGAGGACAGTAGATGTTTAAAATGCCATATTCCTCCCCATTTATCAGGCGTTTAAGTATCACATCTTTCACCTGCTCTAATAATGTGAATGGAAGATTTTTCTGGATAAGTACCGCCACTCCCCTACTTTTAGTAGTAAAGGATGAAAAGAATACCCAGTCATAACCCCCCTGTTGTAATTTCAGGTGTTCCCCAGCATCAGGATGGGTTTCCTGCAACAAAGCAATATCAACCCTTTCCCTCTTAAGGCTAGAAAGCACTTTTTTCCTTTTAATAGGTGAATGACTTCCCTTAATGTTCCAGGTGCACCATTTAATAAGACACTTAGCCATATTCCCTTTCAGACACTCTTGAATCCCTCGCAGGGAGAACCCTGCTTACAAAGTGCTGAGCATAAGTAAGTAAAGACTCATAGAATCGAAAAACTATATACACAAAAACTACTCTATCATAACTATAAACAACTATTACTACCAAAAAACTACAAAGAAAACCAACTATAGAACCTTGAATGGAAGACTCTTCCCCCTGCCCAAGGGGGCACTCACCCTACCCATCCCCTCCTTTACAGCTCCTTCAAACCTGGACTGTGCCCCAGCCATAGGCCAGAAAAAAACAAGGAGATGATCGTTTAATCAAAAGACAAAGTCAGGATGAGCACTCTACCCATCCCTGGCTTTATGTCGCCCCTACTTGTGACTAAAAGAGAAGCAGAACAAACCAAAAAAAGGGAGAGAGACAACAAAGAACAATCACAAAATTTCCCATCAGAAAATCCAGTTATTAAAAAAAAGGAACAACTTATTCCAAAGTCTTTTTTCCCCTTTCCAGAAAGGAAATTATTAGGGAGAAAGAAAGGAATAAAAAAAGGAAGGGAAAACATGGGGAAAAATAGAAAAGAGAACAAACATTAACCATATTCTTCAAGCCAATCTATCTATTTTAAAGTGTCCACAAAGTTTTTAGCCTTATCTGCCAAGTCAAATGTATAAATGGTGTCCTAATGGCTGAAACGAAGTACTGCGGGGTACCATATGGAGTACCGGATGCCCAGGTTCCTCAGCCTCTTTTTAACTTCATCAAAGGACTTCCTCTTTCGGATTACAGCTACTGAAAAACCCTGGAAAAACATGATTTTTGACCCCTTGTACAGCAGCACATGCGGATCTTTTCCCAGAGATCTGGAAGCTTCTATGACTTTTTGCTTGTCCTTATATGAGTGGAAATGCACTAGGACCGGGTGGGGACGCTGCACCGGCCCTGACCTGTGCACCGTAACCCAATACGCCCTTTCAAGCTGCAGCCTGCTGGACTCCATGTGAAGGCCCAAAAACTTCGGCAGCCAGTTTTCGAAGAAACTGACTGGCTGCTCACCTTCAGGGAGCCTGACAATTCGGAGATTTATCCTCTGACCTCGATTTTCAAGGTCGTTGATATGGTTTTGCAAGCACCTGCACCTAGATCAGACTGGATGAGGACTCCATCGCAGCTTCCAAGGCCTTAGTTCGACTCTCCACCTCCTCCAACCTCTCCCCAAGGCCCTGGATCTCCTGCTTGTGCTTCTTCAGCATGGATGCAATAGATTGGACCTGGGCATGAATCTCCCCACGGATCTCCTCAATCGCAGCTGCAACTTTCAAGGTAAATCTCTTCATCACCGCAGCCAATTCCTGTGAGTCTGTCAGGTCCCCAGGGAGGTCGGGAGAGGCTGCTGCTGCTGCAGTCTCTGGTGTTGTAGGTACTGCAGGGGAGTGTCATCTCTGCTGCTGCTTGCTTGCTCCTTTTCCCTTTGGCATCCTTCCCACTCCCAAATATTAACAAATACGTGTTCTGTAAGGTTTTAAACTAATAATTCCACCAGATAAGTTGGCCAGGGATGGCAAAAAACACCAGTATGCCTTGGCTGTTAGGCAGAGCTGTCCACAGCAGTTCTACAGAATCGCCGTCATCTTGCCGAGTCCCATCCAGATGCCTTTTAAATATTGTAATTGTACCAGCCTCCCCTTATGTCCCTAAATCTAGACTCCCCAACCCCTGGGAAAAGAGCCTTGTCTATTTATCCTGTCCATGCCCCTCATTTTATAAGCTTTTTGCCTTATAAATGAATGTCTGTAATAAACATATTCTAAAGAGCAATGCAGAAGGAGGCTGTGCTAATCCAGAGGAAAATATCAACTAGGTGAAAGTGATTGCATCATCTTCTGCCATTTCTGCCACCTACAAATGGACCCCACCACCAGAGATGTATTTCCCTCCCCACCTCTATCCACTTTCCATAAAGAACATTCCCTCCGCAACTGCCTCGTCAGGTCCAAGCCCCCCCAACAACTCACCTGGCACCTTCCCTGGCCACCGCAGGATTTGCAAAACCTGCACTCACACCTCTCCCCTCACCTCTATCTCAGGCCCCAATGGAGCCTTCCACATCCATCAAAGTTTTACCTGCATGTCATTTGCTATATCCGTTGCTTCCGATGCATTCTCTTCTACGTTGGGGAGACACGACACCTACTCGCAGAGTGCTTCAGAGAACATTTCCGGGACACCCGCACCAACCAACCCCACTGCCACGTGGTGAAACACTTCAACTCCCCCTCTCACTCTGCCAAGGCCATGCAGGTCCTGGGCCTACTCCATCGCCACTCCCTTACTACCCGACGCCTGGAGGAAGAACGCCTCATCTTTCGCCTCTGGACTCTCCAACTCCATGACATTGATGTGGATTTCACCACATATCTGCTCCACCCTTCTCTCCGACCTATTACCATTACCCCCACCTCCATCCACCTATTGCACTCACAGCTACCTTCCCCCCAGCCCCACCCCCTCCCATTTATCTCTCCACCCCCGAGGCTCCCAGCATCATTACTTATGAAGGGCCCCTTGGATACTGCCTGATCTGCTGTGCTTTTCTAGCACTATGTGCTAATCCAGAGCTTATCATAGAGTTGTTCTACCTCCCCAATAAGACATACAACCTACAATCATTAATATGGTATTGCCTGCTGCGGTTAGGTCAGGAGTTCAAGACTTTGGCCCAATGATGATAAAGAAATGACAATACACTAGAAATGCAGTATGTGATGACATTGGGAAAGGGACATATGGGGAGCTAGTTGTGTCTCCATGCACCGACTCATAGACTGGGAATGTCTTTCTCATGGGATTGCAGCTCACACCATGTTCATCCCAGCAGGACATCTGTTTACTTCTGCTGGTACTTGAATGTGAAATGCATGGTTTGGGAGGAGCTATTGAAGAAACCTCAGCAAATTGATGCAATGCATCTTTCAGACATCATATACTGCAAGTACAATATGCTGGTGATAGTGGGAGTGAATGTTTAAGATGATTGAGCGCCAATTAAGCAGGCGGTTTGTCCTGTATGTGTTAAGTTTCTTCAGTGTTCTTAGGGCTGCATTTAATTAGACAAATGGCAAGTATTCTATCTCACTGTAACCTTGTAGATGCCTTGTAGATGGTCAAAAGAATTTGGAGAGTCAGGAGAAGGGGCACTCCTGAAGAACACCCAATTTCTGACCTGCTGTTGGAGACTGTATCATTGACAGAATTGGTCTGGTTACGTTTTTTCAATGGTAACTCACAATATCGATGGTGCTGGAATCAGTGACGGTAATATTATTGAATATCAAGGGGAAAGTGTTCGCCAACTCTCTTACTGATGATGGTTATTGGCTGGCAATTGTGTGGTGCAAATGTTACTTCCCACTTATGACCAGAGCCCAAGTTTCCAGATATTGCTCATATGACTCCTTTATTATCTGAATAGCTAGGAATGGAACTGAACGTTGTAGTCATGAGTAATTATCCCCGATTCTGAACTTACGTTGATGCAGGTCATTGATTAAGTAATTGAAAATGTTTGGATTCTGAGGGACCCCTGCATTGATTACCTAGAAAATTGATGAGGGGGAGTCTGTGGTTGTAGTTTATTTGGACTTTCAGAAGATTTTTGACAAAGTCTGACAAAAAAAATTCACGTGTAAAAGTAAAGCACATGGGATTGGGAGTAATGTATTGAGATGGATAGAAAACTGGCTGGCAAACAGGAAACAAAGAGTAGGAATATACAGGTCTTTTTCCAAGTAGCAGGCAGTAAGTAGTGGGGTACTGCTGGGATCAGTGTGAGGACACCAGCTTTTCACAATAGTATTAACTATTTAGATGATGGAAATAAATGCAATATCTCCAAATTTTCAGATGACACAAAGCTGGGGAGGGTGAGCTGTGAGGAAAATGCAATGATGGTTAAGTATGATTTGGACAAGTTGATTGAGTTGGCAAATTCATGACAGACGCAATATAATGTGGATACATGTGAGATTATCCACTTTGAGAATGAAAGCAGGACGTCAGATTCTTATCTGAATGGCTAGAAATTGAGAAGGGACTGTGCAACGAGACCTGGATGTCCTGCTACACCAGCCGCTGAAGATAAGCAGGCAGGTGTAGCAGGCAGTAAAGAAAGCAAATGGTTTGTTGACCTTCATAGTAAGGAATCCAAAAACAGGAGCAGAGATGGATTGATGCAATTATACAGGACTTTGATTGGACCACGCTTGGAATATTGTGTGCAGTTTTGGTCTCCTTTTCTGAGGACGGATGTTCTGGCCATGGAGACAGTGCAACAAAGGTTTATCGGACTGATTCCTTGCATGACAGGACTCATGCAAACTGAAACTGAATCAATTAGCACTCTGTTTACTGGAGTTTAGAAGAATAAGTAACGGGGCTCAGGTCTCTGGCACAGAGCCTGTCCCCGTTACTCAGAAGGGAAGGGTGAAGAAGAGCAGAGCAGTAGTAATTGGGGACTCGATAGTTAGGGGCACAGATAGGCGGTTTTGTGGGAACGAGAGAGTGACAGGACTATGCAAACTGAAACTGAATCAATTAGCACTCTGTTTACTGGAGTTTAGAAGAATAAGAGGGTTCTCATTGAAACCTATAAATTTCTAACAGGACCAAACAGAGTAGATGATGGAAGGATGTTCCTAATGGCATGGGAATCCAAACCACAGGGGTGGCAGTCTAAAGATACAGGATAAACCATTTAGGATTGAGATTAGGAGAAATTTCTTTACCCAAAGAGTGATGCTCCTTTCACTACCGCAGAAAGCTATCAAGGCCAGAACATTGTAAGAAGATGTTAAGAAGGGGTTGGATATAGCAGTTGGGGCTAACAGGGTCCAAGACTATGGGGAAAATCAGGAGCAGGTTATTGAGTTGGATGATCAGTCTTGAGCACAATAAGTTGGGACCCAAATGGCCTCCGCCTCCTCTTATTTTCTATGCTTCTAGGTTCCATAATTCAGAGAAGACTGATCAGGTAATTGGTCACACTGGATTTGTTTTTCTTTTCTTTTACAGAGCAGACTGTGCAACTTTCCATATTGTTGGATAGGTGCTAGTTTTTACCTGTACTGGAACTACTAGATTTCACTAGGTTGTGAAAGACAGGATTTTACCTGGAATATTGTCAATGTGTGCTTAGCTGTGCTCAGTAGATTTGGCCATTGCTTGAAATTACATTCTGTGAATCAAATTGGTTGTGGACTAGCATTTGTGATGCCTTAGAGCTCAGGAGGAGGCTGAAATTAATCATCCACTCAGCACTTCTGGCTAAAGATAATTGTCAATGTCTTTTGCACTTATCCTGGACTATACCATAATTGAAGGTAATCATGGAGGCACCTCCCCCTATCCATTGTCTATAGTATGATGGTTTCATTGTTCTGCACACATGTAGTCAAAATCATACAACACAAACGAAGCTCTCAGCCCATTGAGACTAAATGTACACAAGTTGCATTTTCCAACACTTGGCCTGTTGCATTGAATATTATGTCATTTCATTGTAATGTTTTTTTAAAGGTTGTGAGGTTTCCCATCTCAACCACCCTCCCAGGCAGCACATTCCAAAAATATTTTTCTCAAATCTTATCTAGTCTTCCTGCCTTTCATCTTAAAACTACGCCCCCTTATTAGTGACCCTTCAAATAAGGGGAACAGTTGTTTCCTATTCACCTTGTCCATGCCTCACATGCTTCCGTACGACTCAATCAGGACCCAACGGAGTCATCTCTGCTCTAAAGAAATCAAGTTATAGAACCATAAGACATAGGAGTGGAAGTAAGGCCATTCGGCCCATCAAGTCCACTCCACCATTTAATCATGGTTGATGGGCATTTCAATTCCACTTACTCACACTCTCTCTTATAGCCCTTAATTCCTGGCGAGATCAATAATTTATCAATGTCTGTCGGCCTCCACTTCCCTCCGTGGCAATGAATTCCACAGGCCCACCACTCTCTGGCTGAAGAAATGTCTCCTCATTACTGTTCTAAATTGACCCCCTCTGATTTTAAGGCTATGCCCACGGATCCTAGTCTCCCCACCTAACTGAAACAACTTCCCAGCATCCACCCTTTCTAAGCCATGCATTATCTTGTAAGTTTCTATTATATCTCCCCTCAACCATCTAAACTCTAATGAATACAATCCCAGGATCCTCAGCCATTCATCGTATGTTAGGCCTATCATTCCAGGGATCATCTATGTGAATCTCCGCTGGACACGCTTCAGTGCCAGTATGTCCTTCCTGAGGTGTGGGGCTCAAAACTGGACATAGTATTCTACTAGAATAACGAGAGCTTTACAAATTCTCAGAAGCACATCGCTGCTTTTATATTCCAACCCTCTTGCTTTCTTAATCATGGACTCAACCTGCAAGTTAACCTTTAGAGAATCCTGGACTAGCACTCCCAGAACCCTTTGTACTTTGGCTTTATGAATTTTCTCACCTTTTAGAAAATAGTCCATGCCTATATTCCTTTTTTGCAAAGTGCAAGCCCTCGCACTTGCTCACATTGAATTTCATCAGCCATTTCCTGGACCACTCGCCTAAACTGTCTAAATCTTTCTGCAGCCTCCCCACCTCCTCAGTACTACCTGCCTGTCCACCTAACTTCATATCATTGACGAACTTCACCAGAATGCCCCCAGTCTCTTCATCCAGATCATTAATATATAAAGTGAACAGCTGCGGCCCCAACACTGAACCCTGCGGGACACCACTTGTCACCCGCTGTCATTCTGAAAAAGAGCCAGTAGCTCACCTCAAACACCCTGGGCCCTCACCTTACTGAGCAGCCTCCCGTGAGGCACCTTATCAAAGACCTTTTGGAAATCTAGATAGATGACATCCACTGGGTTTCCCTGGTCCAACCTACTTGTTACCTTTTCAAAGAATTCTAACAAGTTTGTCAGGCACGACCTCCCCTTACTAAATCCATGCTGACTTGTGCTATTCTGACTCTGCACTTCCAAGAATTCTAGAATTTCATCCTTAATGATGGATTCTAGAATTCTTGAGCTTATCTAGCCTTTCTTTGTAACTAAACTTCTCCATCCCCGGTAACATCCCAATGAATCTCCCCTTCACCCGCTCTAGTGCAATCACATCCTTCCCATAGCGTGACCAGAACTGCATGCAATACTCCAGTTGTGGCCTAACTAAAGTTTTGTGCAGCTCCAAAACAACCCCCCTGCTCTTATAATGCATGACACATCTGATAAAGGCAAGTTTACTGTAATGGAAAATTAACAAATTTAACATTTACTGTGAAATCTGAAAGAGAATGCTTTTCTAAATTTAATGCTGTGCTGAGTGCTGAGTTCTGCAGCCAGGAGACAGCTTGTCTTTGTTTGAACTTTGTAAACATTCAACTTGACCTTGCAGTCGAATCCAGCGAAAGCTGAAGAAAGCATAAGAACAGTTATGCCCACAACCAGGGGATGAGAAAATAACAACTTAAGTTTTCCCAGTCTTTGCCCTTGAGAGCGTGATAAGAACGGTATAAGAAGTGTATCTGAATTATGCTCAAGTGCCCTTAACATGAGGCATCTGGCTGAATGTATTAGGTCGGTTCTGCAGAATGTGAATAAAGCTCTTTTCTTTGCTCTTGCTAACATTTGAGTCAAGTCAACTTAATTTCCATGACAGTAAACTTGGGGGCTTGTCCCGGGACCCCGTGACTGGGTTTGATTCTGAAGATTCCCAGGTGGTGCAGATGCCAGCATCACTGAGTACTCCCTTGTCTTGTTACTTGTTCAGCAGTGCAACACCTCACATTTATTAGGGTTAAATTGCATCTTCCACTGATCTGTCCATTTGAGGAATCTGTCTCTTTCCTCCTGTGACCTAATCTTGTGGTGGTCATTGACGTGGTCCAAGACGGTAGTGGAGGAGGGCTCCTCAGCTGGAGCTCATCTGCTTCAATTGCTTTTTGTTCTTCTTTTCTCATTCTTTTTCTACTTTGTCTTTTCTCTACTTCTCTTCTGGAGGGTGGAGGCACTGGCTGTAATGGCAGCAGCTGTGGGCCTTGGCGGTCAGCCATGAGGTGGCTGGTATGCCTGGGAAGAACTCTGGTGGTCAGCGGTTTCGTGGCTTCTTCAAGATCTGGAAAAGTACCAGAGTGGGACTCCAGTGGGAGTAGGCAGCCCAGGTTGGCTGGTAGAGAGAGCGGGAACAGGCAGCCCAGGGTGGCCAGTGGAGAGAGCGGGAACAGGCAGCCCAGGGTGGCTGGTGGAGAGAGTGGGAACAGGCAGCCCAGGGTGGTGGAGAGAGTGGGAACAGGCAGCCTAGGGTGGTGGAGAGAGTGGGAACAGGCAGCCCAGGGTGGCCAGTGGAGAGAGCAGGAACAGGCAGCCCAGGGTGGCCGGTGGAGAGAGCGGGAACAGGCAGCCCAGGGTGGCCGGTGGAGAGAGCGGGAACAGGCAGCCCAGGGTGGCCAGTGGAGAGAGCAGGAACAGGCAGCCCAGGGTGGCCGGTGGAGAGAGCGGGAACAGGCAGCCCAGGGTGGTGGAGAGAGTGGGAACAGGCAGCCCAGGGCGGTGGAGAGAGCGGGAACAGGCAGCCCAGAGTGGCTGGTGGAGAGAGCGAGAACAGGCAGCTGAGGGTGGCTGGAGAAGGAACAGGCTGCAAGGCGGTGAGAGCAGGCAACCCAGGACAGGGGCAGGGCAAGGTCAAGTCCTTGGGAAGATTGTGAGCCCAGCATGGGTCGGCACTTATGGACTGCGATGTTAAACTATTAACTGTTTCTTTGTTTATTAATTATTTATTTGTTTTTCCACTTTCTGGAAAGAAGGACTGTAACGTTTAAATTTGTATACTTTGTTTTTCTTACTTTTCTGCTTTGTACCTAGAATTCTGTATCTAGGTATCTTTGTATCTAACATGGCGCTGTAAGTGGTGACTTGTAACCATTTCCACTGTACTCATGAGTACGTGACAATAAACCTGATTTAGCACATTGCTACCTTTTTTTGGTACTCTTAGGCTCTTCATCATTCCTCAAGAGCTGGACTGATAGTAATGATACATTGAATCCTCACTTTCGCCTACACTGAGGAATGTATCAGGCCAAGATATTAAGAATATAATTCTGCTACTGTTAATGGTTCACAGCTTCCTGTGGACATCTAGATTTCAGCCACATGATCTGTTCTGAATCTAACTGGTTTATCAAAGTGGTAGTGCCTCACACCATGGTTGAGGGTATCCTCAGTATTAAGATGGAATTTGTAGCTACACAAGAACTGCAAGGTGATTGCACCTACCGTTGCTGTTGTAGATATATCTGCAACATGCAGATTGATGGGAATGTGGTCAAGTAGTTTTTCCAACTTGATGCACATTTCTGGGGGTGAAGTAAGATTTAGGAGAAAGTAGATTCCTGAAGAAGGGCTCATGCCTGAAACGTCGATTCTCCTGCTCCTTGGATGCTGCCTGACCTGCTGCGCTTTTCCAGCAACACATTTTCAGCTCTGAAGTAAGATTTAGACAACATTTTGCTGGTCATTATATGATATAGCTATGGGACTGAAATTAAATTCTAAATTATTTTATCATAGAATCCACACAGCAGGCCATTTGGCCCATCAAGTCCACACTGCCCCTCCAAAGAGCATCCCACCCCAACTTGCACTTCCTATGGCTAAATCACCTAACCTGCACATCTTTGGAATGTGGGAGGAAACTGGAGCACCCACATGAAACTCATACAGAATGTACAAACTCCACACGGACAGTTGCCCGATGCTGATATCAAATCCAGATCCTAACCATCAAGCCACCATGCCATCCAATTTAGAGCACACAAAGATACCAAGACGATGGGAGAGGGGACATAATCTCAAAACAAAGGGGCACCAATTTAAGACTGAAATGAGGAGGAATTTATTCTCTCAGAAGGTTGAGTATCTCTGGAATTCTTGCCACTGAGAACTGTGTGGGCAGAGTCCTTGTGCATATTTAAGGCTGAAATAGATACAATCAAGGGTTATGGGGAAAGGGTAGAAAAGTGAACATGCGGAATGTCGGATCAATCATGATCCTATTGAATGGCAGAGCAGGCTTGAAGGGCCGAACTGTGTCCTCCTGTTCTTATTTTGTCTGGTCTTGTGGATACCATTGGTCACCATGGATCTTAAGCTGGAGTTTACGTACTACACAAACTACCTCCCACCTTTATCTCGTCTTATCAAGAAATATAATTTTGAACATTTCTACTAACTTTGTATATGAGGGGTTGCTATGTTTAAAGTTCAGAATGACTCGGATAATTAAATATATATTTGAAGAATAATAAACAGAACATTTTGTGAAGTTCAGATCCAAATACACAAATAAGAAAAAAGTTTAGAAAACATTCAATTTTAATAATCAATTCATTTTATATACACACAGATATATAGTTCACACTAAACAATTGTTCTGTAAACATTTTCTAACTGAGCAAAGTTAGCAATTGCAAGACTGTCTTAAATATTACAGAGTTTAATTTGGGATAATTACAAAGACCCAAATTAGTTATCCAGCCTCTCAATAATAATATATTATAACGCAATTGGAAGACAAATGCATGACTGATGTCCAAATGCAGTATGTATGCTTCAGTCTACTTACTCTGCTTTACCTTCTATTAGATGAAATGTAATATTCAAAACCATTTAAAATCCTTTATGTTTTTATAATATTTTCTAAGTTGACAAAGTAGAATACAAGATATTCCTGTGAGTGCAATGGAAGTACCTAGTTTTCTCCAAAAAGAAAATAATGCTGTGCTTAATTGAAATGCTAGGTAATATGGACCATGAAGTTGGTGGTTATCTTTTAAAATCAAGAATCTATATATTATAATCAATTAATTATGTAGGATTGTGCCATTTATTATCCTAAAATGACTAATTTATCAATTATTGCCACAATTAGTTTACTACCTGAGTATTTTAACCCACTGAGTACTGAAATTCCCTCATACAGTTTACTCAAGATAATTTAAAGTAATTTTCGCATTAAACAATTCATGAAAACAACTTGAATTAAGCACTGTAAATAACACAGCAAAGTGGGAGCATAAGGCAAAAAATAGAATCAAATAATGTGTAATGTAGATTAAGAGTAAACTGTACACCACACAACATAAGTTATGTTATTTTTTAACAATTTTGAGTCAAAGCTAAAGTTGAATACTATAAAAGAAGTTGGTGATATACAACGTAAAAAATATCAAAGAAAGTATCAGCGAAGAATTTCAGGCTTAAAAAAATTTCCCATATCGAAATACTATAAAATGATTACATAGTGCTCAAAGGGTTAAAAAGGCCTGGTGCAATATTTCCTCACAAAATTCATTATATTCATTGTACTGGTATTCTGGTCATTGGTAATGATAAAAAGAATCTGACAACTTTTTGTGTCATTCTTCATTAGTTAACCACGAATAAAATCTAAACCCATTTTCAGGTGCATCACAATTTATGACTTTTTTACAATTCTGGATCTTTATCACATATTTACATATTTAAATTTTTTCCATAATTACATAGAAAGTTGCTTTACTTGATTAACAATCCAGTTATTATATTTCAAAAATGCAAGTTTAAATGCGTATTAAGAACAGTGGCCCAAACTTGTGGTCGAGATAAAATAGCACAATTTGAGGTTTAAGCGCCAGGCACTCAAAAGGTTAAAAATTAGACATTTGGTCAGAGAAATGCATTTCTAAGCAAATAAGCCAAGCCATATGATTGCAACAAAAACACCCTCAAATCTTGGCTCTATTTCCAGCATTGACCACTTGTTGGCATAAACTGACTGAATTAAAATTAGGAAGGAAAGAAAACAAGCAAGGTTTTTGTCAACAACTAATTGTTCCATCACAACAGTGGAAACTATAAATCTAGCAGTAATTTAATTTTCAATCAGATTAGTTACTCATAGTGACCATGCTTCAATTTTCTTTCCTCATTTGATAGTAAGCAATACTGTAAAAGCAGCAATCAAAATAAGCATACAAACAGCATACTAATGAAGGAGTTGACCTTTCAGTATTTGTTACAAAGACAATGTAACAATGTTAGTGGAATAGAGATGAAAATGTTGTGGAATATCAAATAATAGCCAACTGTGGCCCTCAGAAAAGCAGGGCAGGAATTAGGTGGAAAAACTGAGAGCTGATGTGATATTGATGAAATTTAAAGTAAATGGAGACTGCCATTCTTTCAATTTATGAAGCATGAGTGCGACAAGCTTAAAAAAAAAGTAATTATTATCCAGATGATATTGCCAGCATCACAAAACACATACAACTGTTAAACTATATGTTTTTGGTTGTGAAAACTGACTTTAGCTTGGGATATGAATAAAATAACCTACATATGCGATTAAATGGGGAATGATACTGAATTTGTGGGTGCTGGAAATTCAAGGCAGCAAAAAATGTTTGCCACTTTCTTGTTCAAAGTAACAATAATTTGCAACATGTTTCTCGACAGGGCAAGACAACTGGGCAAAGAAGCAAAATGCTCAATGGTATATAGGTGCTTCCAATAATCCATAAACTCAGTATTATTGTCTTTCACTGCTGCTCGCAAAGTTCAGTTAATGTCAGTGAAAGTTTACCTCCTAATCTTATGCTGTTATATAAATGATCATCTGTCTACTATGCTGAAAGTGCCAAAAAGTCTCTCTTTACAATAATTAACAGCACTGTGCCCTAGACTTGAAGCAAAGATTACAGGGAATATTTCCAGTGAGAGATTATGCCACTGTTGTTATAAAACAATTACAGAATATATCTCCCACCTTGTGACATAGTTTTAATTTAGTGGACTATTTCACTTCCTCTGAAGTCTTTATTTACATACATGATATTGTATATTCAGGGACTTCTGAATATTAAGGAGCTACTGAATTCCATGCAAGTAAAGGGAAATTCAGAATAGACATAATAATAAAGTGGTTTTAAGTAAGGAGGAGAGTTGATATGCCAACAGCTTCACGGGAGAGGAACGAAGCATTAAGCTAATGACGACTCCTATTAGACTTTTACGCTTAAATTAAAAACCTTATATGGGAACTACTTTATATTTGAAGTACTTCATTTAGTTGCTTGTATTCCTTTAAGTAACTGAAAAATAACAAAATATTGTTGTATTTGTTTGATACTTGAATTTTAGTTGCAAGTTTTAAAAAGTGGTTTGGCTTTCTCCGCCAATACACTTTAGAGTTTTTGTCACTCAAATTTATTATGAATTCAAAGGAGTAACCTCTCTCCCTCACATCAGTTACTTATAATATTCTGATCTGCTTCTCATTAATAATTTCACTCCTGTTCAAATTGCTTTGCGTTGCCATTTAATAACACAAAATAGCACTGAGATGTTCAGTTAAATTCTGGCCCACATCTGCAGCCTGTTTAATAGGTGATCTGTACTACATTTATAAACTATTTAATGTTACTAGTTTGCTCAGGCCTAATATGTATACATTTCATCGAAATGTTCATAGTGGTTACAAGCAGGAATAGGTCTTGATAGCTTATGAGTTAGTAGAGTTAATAATCATTAATGGCAGCAACTTCAACTAAGTACAAAATGAGAGTCTTAATTGCAAATCAGTGCTTAGACAGATACTTAGAGGGCAAATGCAGCTTTTTTCTGTACAATTGTTTGCCAATTCCTGTATCCTCCTTTCAAAGGACCAGGATAGGAGAGATTTTGCGTCACATTTATAACTTCAGTTGTGACTGAATGTCAAAATGAAGATGAAAGGGTTAATTAAATATTTCTTTTCAATATTCTCCCTCCTGTACAGAAGTCTTACCTGAGACTACAAGGATTTTCATACTGTCCCACAAAGACCCAGAAATGTGAGGCCTGCAGACAGTGTGAAAGAAGTTTACTTTGCTCCACTTACAGAATTACATCCATTTTAATAGCAGAATCCTCTACAGTAGAAAAGTAGGCCACCACATGCGACAGATAACCATCTGTACATTCATGCTTTAACCAGACACATATTTTAAGTAAATCTGAGAAAGAAATTGATTAACATATGCATCAGACATTTTGGAAATACTAAAAGAGAGCATGATCCCTTGGCTTTTATCCAGTCTTGTGTAATGTGTTGTTTTCCAGATGTGACAGCTTGTAGTGCCACTTAGTTCTCAGTTGAGTTGTGTTTTTTTAAACAAAAGAGTCTGCATCCTCACACTGTCTGGAGCATGCTCAGTCACTGTCTGAGGTTGTCATAGAAACATATTTTAAATAGAACACAGGAGAAAGAAAGAAGAAGCTATTTTTGATCAGACCTCACTTTCAGTTGAGGGTTTGCGATTGTGCTTCCAGCCAGTGTCGGGTAAGGGGAGACCACTTCTTTCCTGTGAGCTTGTGTTTACACTGCTGCACTCAGACAGTGGTTCATCCTGTAGCAGCTGTTCTGTCTCTGTGTCACCAAGTGAGTCTGTGCTGCCCTGGATAGACAGTGTTTCTGCCTTCATACAAACGTGATCTCGAAGAATTCCTCCTCGTGTGGTCTTAATCTGTTTCAAGTCATCCCAATACATGTCATCGTTTGACAGCAAACAGATGCCTTCAACAATTTTTATCTTTCCTTTTGAGTAACTATTATCTGAAGCAGTCTGTAAAAGAGAAGGCAAACAATTTGATTCTGTACTCATTAACCTGGAGCCTTTTATCGAATTAATGGTTCACAAGCTGGCCACAGCACATTTGAATTTCATATCGAACAATTCCCCAAGTAAACATTGTTCACTTATGGATGTAGGTTTGCTGCCTGAGCTAGAAGGCTCATTTCCAGACGTTTCATCACCCTACTAGATAACATCTTCAGTGGGCCTCAGGGCAAAGCACTGTCGATGATTTCTGCTTTCTATTTATATGTTTGGGTTTCTTTGGGTTGGTAGTGTCATTTCCAGTGGTGACACCATTTCCTGTGATGACGTCATTTCTGGTTCCTTTTCTCAGGGGGTGGTAGATGGGGTCTAACTTGATGTGTTTGTTGATAGCGTTCCGGTTGGAATGCCATGCTTCTAGGAATTCTCGTGTGTGTCTCTAGGCCAAACAGAGACATGTACGAGAATTCCTAGAAGCATGGCATTCCAACCAGAATGCTATCGACAAACACATTGAGTTAGACCCCATCTACCACCGCCTGAGAAAAAAACAGGAAATGACATCACCACAGGAAATGACATCACCAACCCAAAGAAACCCAAACGTATGAATAGAAAGCAGAAATCATCGACAGTGCTTTGCCCTGAGGCCCAATGAAGATATTACCTAGTAGGGCGATGAAACGTCTGGAAGTGAACCTTCCAGCTCAGTGAGCAAACCTACATCCAGAATCTCAACCAGAGCTACAAATCTTCTCAAAACTTGTTATTGTTCACTTAATTTTCAAGAGTTTATATTATAATTTCTAATGTAATAAGTAATTGTGACAGACCTCTTCAGAAAAGATGTAGACTTCAGTTCACAAGCATGACCCAAGACTCCAGTTATTTGCCATTTTAGTTCTCTGTCTGCCCTCTTCTCTGACATTCTCATTCTCCTACGGTGTTCCAATGAAGCTCAATACAGATATTTGTAACCAGACATATCGTGACACACACTTGGAGCAAGGGGGACATGAACCTGAGCCTTTTAGCATGAAGCTAAACATAAGCTTGAGGAATGGCATCATTTTCCTTGATTAGGCATTTTATAATCAACTGGACTCAACACTGACTTCAAAAGCTTCCAACAAGTACTGCTGCTCCTACTTCTTTTAGAAAGCAGCTGCTGCTCATGTTTCTGATGTCACCATTTCTAGATCTGCTAGACCATTACCACTTGCTTTTGCCTTGCACCATTATTCCTCCAACTTATCACAGACCTACTCTTTTATCATTCTTCCCTTCCCTTCTCCCTTTTTCCTAAATCTTTTCACTCGAGATTTTAAAACTTTAATTCCCTCTGGATCTCCTGAAAGGTGAACAACTTCAAACATCAATTTTGTGTCCACCTGTATATATATTGCTGAACCTGCTGCATACTTCACTCATTTTCTCTCTATATTTCAGATTTACAGCATAGAAACATAGAAAACACAAACAGGATTAGGCCATTCAATATGGGTCATCATCCAATTTATGACCTTGTTCCTAATTTCTCACTTGATCCCTTTAGCCCTAAGAAGTATATCTACTTCCCTGAAAACAGTGAACGTTTTGGCCTCAACTGCTTTCTGACAGAATTCCATAAGCTTAACACTCTCTGTGTGAAGAAATTTCCCAGCTCAATCCTGATATCTTTAAACTGTGTTCCCTAGGTCTGGATTCCCTGGTCATCGGGAACATCTTTCTGGTGTTTACCCTATCTAGTCATGTTAGAATTTTATAGGTTTCTGTGAGATCCCCCTCATTATTTTAAACTCAAGTGAATAGAGTCCTAACTGATCCAGGCCCTCTTCACATATTAGTCCTGCCACCTCAGGTATCTGCATCTACATAAACCACTGACAATGCAGGGTCTGCACCATTTTACTCTTTGTTATTGTACATATACATGTTTAAGCATTTTTTTTTATACATCATGCCCTCATTTAGCTTGCTTTTAATTGCTTCCATCTACATTTTGTAAAAGTGATCTACATTTATGACATGGAGGTGCCAGTGTTGGACAGAATCCGAAGTCACACAACACCAGGTTATGTTGGTTTATTTGAAATAAACAGGTTTATCTGAAATCACAAGCTTTTGGTGCGCTGCTCCTTCATCAGGTGACTTGAGCTCTGAAAGCATGTAATTTCAAATGAGCCTATTGGACTATAACCTGGTGTTGTGTGATTTCTGACTACATTTATGACATGTAGGAACTTGCATTTTCCAATCACAATTAAATATTCACAGTAATTTTCTTTAATTAAGTAAGTAGCCCAATTTTCCTGACCTATTTCCAAGCATTTTCCCAATGACTGCCCCTCCTGTCTCCACAGGAAGAAATGCAACAATTTCATTGTCTCCTTGAAGTGACTAGTAGCAATTCCTCGAAGGGCCATTGATTTTGCTGCTCCATACAAATAGCTAATGGCCAAGGCATGTGTAGTGCCAGCCTGTTTATTGCTTTACAAAGATACCCCCAAATATCCTCCAAGCGGCACTGGAACCCCAATTAAACATTTACACATGCTCTGAGGTCATGGTTAAAATTACAACAGGCTCCTCAGGAAGGTTTGATTTCCCTCCAGAATTTGCAAACCATTGAATGCTGTATGGCCACAGAGTCTTGCTGCCAAGAAGGCAGATGCGATGCTTCATGTTCTGCCAACACCACGTGTGGGAAGGACATCAGTTCTGGGAAGAAACCTTCCTTTCTCTGTAGCCTTGTGACATGCATGGTTTCTGGAGAACGTATATGGATTCTTGGGGTGAATTTTAACACCCCCCCACTAACCTCCCACCCCCAAACAAGAGGGATGTAAAGAATTATCAAAAGATAACCTTTTGGGTGGCACGGTGGCTCAGTGGTTAGCACTGCTGCCTCACAGTGCCAGGGACCTGGATTCAATTCCCGCCTCAGGCAACTGTCTGTGTGGAGTCTGCACATTCTCAGCATGGGTTTCCTCCGGGTGCTCCAGTTTCCTCCCACAGTCCAAACTTGTGCAGGTTAGATGAATTGGCCATGTCAAATTGCCCATAGTGTTAGGTGGATTAGTCAGGAGTAAATGTAGGGGAATGGGTCTGGGTGGGTTGCTCTTCGGAGGGTCAGTGTGGACTTGTTGGGCCGAAGGGTCTGTTTCCACACTGTAGGGAATCGAATCTAATAACCTGAAACTCCGTCAGAACTCGCCTTCAACCTGCCCACTTGCAGTTTTAATGGAAGCAGCACAGTGATTGGGGAAGAGAGTGGGGAGGCAGGTAACTTACCTACTCATAAAGGATAGATTAATTATTTAATTTGACTGAAGTTACACACCTCAGAATTAACAACCCTTTGAAAATGAACTTCGCCTTCTGACAACCCAATAGCTAAAGCAAGGATTGCCAGATTTAAGAACTAAGCCCATCCCCACTCACTGGTTGGATTGATTTTTATGCTTCAACCCACCCTTACTCAGATCAGGCAGCTGTGGGGTAGAGTGAGGTGGTAGAGAGGTAAAGCTGGATGCCATATCATAAACATAGAGCCTAATCTTCATGTAGTAAGATGCTGTCACCAAAGAAATAGAAAGGGTGCCAAAGAAACATGATTGAGGTGTGCAGTAACTGTGTGGGACTGGGAAGAGGAGTCATTGCTGCATGGTTCTCCAGCTACAACTAGATAAGTAATAGTGCAACTAAGTGAAGGAAGTTGGTCTAAACTGAAGAGAAATAATCAAGGAGTGAGGTGTGGTTAATCATATCAAAGGACGCAGAGACAAGGAGGGTCCATGCATTTGTGCCATAATCAGAGAGAATGTCAATTACCCAGAATTCCTATGAACATGCAGCACAACTAGTCTTTTAGATTCCACTCAAGCCTCGGAATGCTGAGTACAGCTCTCTATTTCCTTTATCTTTGTACATTCAACTAGCTTCCCCATAAAATGCTTCTATCCTATTTGGGTCAACCACTTCCTGTGGTAGTGAATTCCACATTCTCACCAGTCTTTGTGGGGGAGGGCAGGAAGCAGATTTCTTCTAAATTCTCTATCAGATTTCTTGGTGATCATTTCAGATTGATGGCTTCTCATTCCCTCCCCACCTCGCCAAAGCAGAAGCACTCCATGTCTATACAATCAAAATATTTTGTTAGCTTAAATACATTTTCCGGTCACCACTCAACTTTAGCTTTTCACATGATAAATAAATGGAGTCTCGGTTTAAAGGGTCATTTGACAGATGGCATCTTCAGCGCGCCATCAAGATCCCTTCCCACTTATTGGAAGAAGAGTATCCCAGATATTCTGGCCAATACTTCTCACTGAATCAACATCTCAAAAACTGATAATGAAGTTATTACAACATTACTGTATGCCGGTGCTAGCTTCTAGTTTGTAAGTTCTCATTTTCTCATACCTGAAGTAGTTAGGGTAAAAGTTAACTTTTTTTGATATTGCTACATGATTCTGATAAGATGTGCATTTGTTGGAAACTGGAAGTTTTGCTGAATAGGTTGTTAACATTCTAGTTGCAAAATCTGTCTGTACTTACATAGCCCATATCTTTCTACTCTCTTACATAATTAGTAATGCATAGTCAGAAAATGAGTAGTTACTTAGGCTACATTTAAGTGTGCTTTTTAAATAACTAATAATTAACTAGGTTGGGTTTGCCCTGAGCTTTGTGTTTATTTTTCCCAGTGTCTAGGAAATTGGGTTTGATTTTTAAGTTTCATTTCGGTAAGTTCCTGAAGAGAGTCTTGAAAATGGAATTAATCTTGAATACTGTTTTAAAATAGTATACTTCTGTCAAAATAAAATTCACATCTTGGGACTGGCATCCAAGTTGTTTCGAGATTGTCACCTTTTTCATTGTTCTTCCAGCTACGTCCTAGGGATACCAAAAATCAGAAACTGACCTGGACCAGCCGTAATAAACACTGTGGTCCGAGAACAGGTCAAAGGCTGGAAAGTCTGTGTATGTAACTGACCTCCTCAATACACATAAGGATTGTGCTGAAATACTGCCCACTTGACTGGAAGATTGCAGCTCCATCAACACCACCCAGGACAAGGCAACTTGCTTGATTGGCTACTCATTCACCACCTTCAATATTCACTCCCTCCATTACTGATGCTAGTGGGAGCAGTGTGTGTACCATATGAACTCATGTGCAGCAACTTATGCATACCTCTTCAACAGCACTGGCCTAGCCCATAACCTCTACCATTCAGAACGACAATAGGAGTAGATGCACGGGATCACCACCAATGTTCCCTCCAATTATTTTTTTCTGTTGCATGGATCTCTGAAGTTTGTGCCATATGTCCGTCCACCTATCTGTGTGTGAGGACCTCCCGCAGCAGCTACACAGTTTATAGGGAACGTTGAGCACCACGTTGAACAGGTTGCCCTCCAAGCCTGGTGCTATCCTGACTTGGAACCTTCCTTCACAGTTCCTGGGTCTAAACCCTGGCAGTCCCCTCGTTTCTGCATACAAGAGACCCAGCCTGAACTTGAATGTCGTCAAAGCAAACTTCGTATTAGCATAGACCTGGTATAAATGTTTAAGGAAAGGCTCTGGAACATGTTGAGCACTGCACATACCTTGGCAGCTTGCTGTCTCAAAAAGTCCACCATTGTTGGGGAGAACCAGCTGATCAGCTCAGTCTTCTGCAAACTACAGCAGTGTGCGTTTAACACCACAAGTCAATAAAAATCCCAGTGTCCAGAGCAGTTCTAATTCCCTGTATTGCAATAAGACCTGGACTGTGTGTCAGTGACACATAAGAACACGAGAGAAATTCCACCAGCAGATACCTCCGCTGTGTTCTCTCACTACCAAATGCTAGTGTCCTTCCTGAAGCTCAACAAACATTCTGCAAAAACCTTGTTGAACTAAATATTGAAAATCTCTCCCTAATGGCATCTTCTCAAGGGCAAGTAGGGATGGGCAATAAATGCTGGCCTAGCCAGTGACACTCACGCCCTATGAATGAAAAAAAAGTATGCCCAGACGTCTAAAAATTATCTTCCCTACCAGGTCCTGGTTTCTCAACTGGCCGGGGTTCAAGGTTGCAATGAAGAAAAAGCTACAGTGACAAAGCATGGCAACATTGACATTAACGAGTGGGAGAAACTTGCTACTGCTACAGGCTAGGTCACTGAAATTATATTTAAAAGGCGGCAGGTAGATTTTGAAATATTAAGTAGAAGGCTATGCAAAGCTGGCATGAAAGAGTACATGAGACCTTCAGCAGATTAGACATGATCTTATAGAATAGTAGAGCAGGCTTAATGGGCTGAATGATTTACTTCTGCTCCCATTTCTTGTGTTCCTCTGTTCTAATCAGTCAAGACAGCAACAATTTATCCAACAAGTTGGATCACACTGAGTCTAAATGCCTAAATGATGAGCCAGAGACAATAAGCAAGTTAATCCCACATTTGGATCCTCTTACTTTCACGCTCCATACCCAAAGATTTGTAGGTCAAGAAATGTCCAGTTCAATCGCAAGGACCCATGGTAGACTTGAGAGGTCATTATCCTCAAATCATGACAATGAGTAAAACAACAGTCAGAATTTTTCCATTCCATTTTACTCCTAGTCCTGATGTTCTTACTTGTTACTCCGTTGGAGTCCCAGCAGTGATAATTGCTAGATATTTACCAATTACCACTTTCAACAACACACTGACTCCTTTATGTCTCTTTTAATTTGTAAACAGCAATTGGCTTCTCAAGCTTATATTTCCTTTCTGTAATCAATTCCACCATTTATTTCCCACCCTACCTACCTAGTTGCAGTGGATAAAAAAAATATTTTTTTCTTTAGACATGATTGTGTGCTTTAAAATTTGTAGACTATTGACAGTTTACTGCTCATAGATGGGAATGAGTACTCTCTGAAAGATTAACTGCCATTTGAAAATGTTCATCCAAACTGACTCATATATAAATCAATTGGAATTGAAGCAGAATACCATAATTTCATGTGCTGGCCAACACCTACAGTGTTTCAGCAGGTTCTGGCAGCATCTGAGAAGTCACACAAGATTTGAAAAGTTAACTCTGTTTCTCTCTGACACAGATGCTACCCGACCTGCTGAATTTCTCCAGCATTCACCTGCTGTGCTTTGCTTTTGTACCTTAAGTAACTGGACATGTTTAAATCTTTGGGAAACTCTTTTATCTGTGATAGGGACTATCTGTAGTTCAGATTACAGCAGGTGGCATAAGATTATCATAATCTCCTTTGTGGCATTCGGCTTTCAAAATCAGTTGTCTGTCATTCCAAGATGGGTGTGTGAGAGCCAGTGAGCGTAGCTCCAATGATAATGATAGGTAATGGTATTTGTAATGTTAATGAATTTACACAGGTACAGCAAGTGAAGAGAAAGGCAAATAGAATGGTAATAATTTTTGCAAATGTGAATGGAACATAAAAGTAGGATCTTTTTACTGCAGTTAGGCAGGGCCTGTATGAGACTGCATCGGATGTAGTGTGTACAGTTTCTATCCCTTTATTTCATAAAAGTTGCAAGTGCATTAGAGGCAATTCAAAGAAGGTTCACATAACTCAATCTTGGGATGAAGAACTCATTTTATGAAGAAAGTGTGAGCCTACACTCAGAAAAATATGAGGGGTGATCACATTGACATTTCTAAGAGGGAATTGATAGGATCCATACAGGGAGAATATTTCTTTTTGTAAGGGAGACTAGAGGGTGGGCAATACAATTTAAAGAATTAGGTATTCTTTTTTGCGATTGAGATACAGAGGGTTGTTAGTCTTTAAAATTCTCTTCCCCAGAAAGCAACGGAGATTGGATCATTGAATTTATTGAAGGCAGAATTAGATAAATGTTTGATAGAATGGGGGGGTAAAAGATTTTGAGGGTCAGACAGGAAAATGCAATGGAGATCACAACCAGAATCAGCTATTGATTGGAACAGCAGCCATGAAGGGGTGACTGGCCTAATCCTTCGACTAAGCCCTAAGTTCCTACATAAAGACATGTTGTGTAAGCAAACAGTATGTTTCCTGTCTTTCATCCGTTTTCCTGCCCTCCAAAAACACCAAGCAGAGAAGAACAACATTTTCCATTACAAATCAAACTGTTTTAGTTTAAGGAGCCACTTCTTGAACCTAATCTTGAAGGCTAATTTTATGTTGTCCTTGCTTCCACCTTCACTTTTTCCTGATTTGCACTTTTCCTTCTGACCTCTTTCATTTTATAGTCTTTCTCCAATTATGTCTGTCAATAATAAAGTCAATTACAATAAGACGGCATGTTGGCTTTTCATTAATATTAGGCAGCAAAGAAAAATATATCTTCTTGTTGCTCATATCTTTTGTTGTGATGTGGAAGTGCCAGTGTCAGACTGGGGTGGACAAAGTTAAAAATTACACAACCCCAGGTTATAGCCCGACAGGTTTAATTCAAAGTACAAGTTTTCGGAGTGTTGCTCCTTCATCAGACAGCTAGTGGGACAGGATCATAGAACACAATTTATAGTAAAAGATGAAAGTGTCATACAGCTGATGAGATGTATTGAACAGCAATCTAGGTTTGTTCAATAAAGCTCATCAGTTGTATGACACTTTCATCTTTTACTATAAATTCTGTGTTCTATGATCCTGCCCCACTAGCTACCTGATGAAAGAGCAGTGCTCTGAAAGCTTGTACTTTCAAATAATCTTTTGTTCTCTGGCATTATGCATGTTCTGATGATCCTACCTGTATTAAACTCCACTCTGCAAAAACGTTTTGAGAACAACCAGCTCCACAACTACACATGCACACTGAATTGTAACCACTGCTTTTATTTTTGAATCTGAACTTTTCATAATTTTCTAAATTGATCTGAAAGAGATCTGAAGTTGTCATTTTCTTTTGACAACAAGTCCAAATTCTTCAACCTACTGTCATCTGAGATTCCTGAGACCATACAACGTAAGTGTTGGGAGTATTGAAGAAGTACAGGCGTAAAATCAAAGTCAGCCAAATGCATGTACGTTCTAACTTGTTTGAACAATGTTGTCATGTTAAGTTTGTTCTTTAAACCCAAATTTAATTGAGTAGTATAGCAAGGCCAGCTAGTGAGCATTTTAACACAACATTAGGATAGATTTTCATCTTCACTGGAAGATCAATTTGGATGGAGCATTGATAGAATTTTCTTTTGGGAGGGATGGACTACACGCCCCTTATGGAACCCCTTCATTTTACTTCTACGGAGACAATCATGTGGTTATCTTAGCACTGTTAGGTCTTCCCCAGCGGATTGTACTTCCTCCACAGCAGTCAGATAAAAGTTACAGCTGAGACAAAAAGATGAAAATACACCCCATTTCTTCACAAAACAAAGTAATATTGCCAAGGAAGTCAAATAGCAATGGTGAATGAAGAAATTGTTTACTGAGGTCACCTGTTTACTGTATAGATTACTAAACACTTTTAAAAAACATTTATAATTCTGTGCTGAAAATGATTCAAAAGGAGCTTGGGAGAAAAGCAGAAGACAATAGCACAAAACAGCATGCACAACTTGTTATGTTTCCATGCTTGAACAGGGAATTATTCTGTTATTGAAAACCATGAAAACAGATTTTAAAAACACCATGAGCTTTAATTTGTTTTGTTATGGAAGCACTTGCATTTTGCAAACTAAAAAAGGTTGAACTAAAATATTTTGTGTGCTGTTGCATTAAAATAATCTGAAACTTCTGAAGTTTTGTTGTCATTAAGTATGTTTTTTAGATTACAGCAAGTCATAATTGAAACAGCAAAGGTGTATATTCTTACTGCAAGAATAAACATTTCTCTTGCAGAATATAGATAACATTCAATAGTAGTTTACACTTCATTATGTGTCCTTGTGTGAAATTTGACTGCATAATTAATCTCAGGAGAGTTCAATACAATGACATTGGAAAAACATTAAGATCTTCTACTCAACAGCACTGTACCAAGTCAGCATTCTCCTTTGTTAATATTTCTTTAGATCAATTAAATAAGTGCACATTTTAAGAAATACACTGCCTCAGAAAACAGTGGCCTTTCCTGATTTGCAAAATACCACAATGCATTATGCCAGCCCATGTCAAATGGAAGGAAGTTGCTAGGATTGTGGCCTGCCGTGTCACACACTCATGCTGACATGTACCTGAGGTGACGGTTGAAGTAGAAGTCAGAAAATGAAAGGTGAAAGACTATCAGATGGACCAGAAAGCTGCAGTGGAGGAAAAAGATTTCCAAAACATAACACATCAGTGATTCTAAATCTTCTATTTAGTATTGTTAAATAATATGCTTTCTATGATACAGAATCTTATTTTATATATCTTTGTATTTATGTATATGCATTATATTTATAAAACTGGAGAATTCTTTTATACAAACAACTCCATATTGTAGGATGAGTAAACCTGTCTCAAACCATTAGCTCAGTAGAATCCTTAAGTCAGAAAATCTGTACTTATTGAGGATTTTCACCTAACAGTGGCCTTCTCACCTCTAAAATAATGGCCAGGGATGTACTGGAGAATAAGAGGGACTACTTGAGCTTTGTTGGTACCATGAGCTCTGTGTAACTAAAATCGTCTTTCAGAAGGAACCGGGTAACAAAGTAACCCAGACACATCCAAGACCAGGGCGTGGGCACCAGCTGGATCTGTCATCATTCTCTGATCAGCATTCTCAACATACACAACTATCCCAGTGCTGACTGTGATACAGATCACTCCACAGTGTGTGCTAGGGTCAGGTTGTAGTCCTTAAAGCTCTTTCACTCAAAGCAGAAATACTGTTCTTATCAGCCACACTGTCCACCCAGATAAAAACTAACAGTTCTTCAAATTTATTGAGCAGCCTCTGACATTCCTATACAGCTTGGAAGCAAAATACAACACACTTTAAGACACTACCTACAATACTGCACTCCAAACATACGTAAACTAAAAAAATAAAGATAAGTTTGATGCTAACACTATAATGGTGGAAATTCTTTGATGGCAAGCAGCCCACTCATTAATCACAAGAGACCTGTGAGAGAAAACTCTGAACGTACTAAGTTCAACTGAAGGTAAAGTTCAATAGAACGGTAGGTGCTCCAATGATTACAAGTTACAATTCCTTCAGAATAAGACACAGGAGTGGAAGGAAGGCCATTCGGCCCATCGAGTCCATTCCGCCATTCAATCATGGCTGATGGGCATTTCAACTCCACTTACCCGCATTCTCCCCGTAGCCCTTAATTCCTTGTGACATCAAGAATTTATCAATCTCTGCCTTGAAGATATTTAGCATCCCGGCCTCCACTGCACTCTGCGGCAATGAATTCCACAGGCCCACCACTCTCTGGCTGAAGAAATGTCTCCGCATTTCTGAATTTACCCCCTCTAATTCTAAGGCTGTGTCCACAGGTCCTAGTCTCCTCACCTAACGGAAACAATTTCCGAGCGTCCACCCT
>NC_057725.1:13576941-13583473 GCF_004010195.1 Chiloscyllium plagiosum
GAATTTTCTCACCGTTTAGAAAGTAGTCCATGCTTGTATTCTTTTTTCCAAAGTGCGAGACCTCGCATTTGCTCGCAGTGAATTCCATCAGCCATTTCCTGGACCACTCTTCCAAACTGTCTAGATCCTTCTGTAGCCTCCCCACTTCCTCAGTACTACCTGCCTGTCCACCTAACTTCGTACCATTGGCAACTTTGCTAGAATGCCCCCAGTCCCTTCATCCAGATCATTAATATATAACGTGAACAGCTGCGGCCCCAACACTGAACCCTGCGGGACGCAGTTGTCACTGGCTGCCATTCCGAAAAAGATCCTTTTATCCCAACTCTCTGCCTTCTGTCAGACAGCCAATCCTCAATCCATGCCAGTAGCTCACCTCGAACACCATGGGCCCTCACCTTGCTCAGCAGCGTCCTGTGTGGCACCTAATCAAAGGCCTTTTGGAAGTCCAGGTAGACCACATCCACTGGGTTTCCCTGGTCTAACCTACTTGTCACCTCTTCAAAGAATTCCAACAGGGTTGTCAGGCACGACCTCCCCTTACTAAATCCATGTTGACTTGTTCTAATATCATATCATATCATATCATATGTCCTTCAATTCAAGGAATAACAGATGCATTTATGTTGGGATCAAAAGAGGCAACAAGTCATTCAGCAAAGAAAACAGCTCTAGTGAAAATAAAGGTAGGGGAGGTCATCACCAACTACAATGAACAGTTGAAAGAGATGTGTGGAACACCAGCCTCAGTTCTATCTCGGGAGAACACTGTCACAGTAAATTCTTGACATCATACAAAACCTGCCTGCCATGGTAGCTGGGTAATGAACCCAAAGTGAAGAGGCTTAGCAAAGCATTGACTTGTTTTCCTTAACTTGCTGGAGGTTGTTGATAGCTTTGTATAACTGGGCTCTAACAATCACCAATCTGCCACTCAATGCTAAAAGAAACACATGCAACATTAAATCTGCAGCCATCATTATCTAAGCTGAGTAACATGAGTGTGCAACAACAGAAACCTGGCTCAGAACACCCAGTGTGACCCTGCCAAGCCTGCCTCCTCAGTGTACTCATCCACAGTGGAAAGACCTGGGCAACATATACCAGGAAGGAGAAGACCGAAGAATTTAAACCTCATTGTTTAAACTTATACTTGGCATCTCTTAGTGGGACAAGGTCACCAATTCGAAGGTGTTGGAATGTGTTAATTCAATCAGTATATGGTCTGTGCTGGCTCAGTCACATTCATTTGATGGAAGCCACCCACATGCCCGGACACCTTCAATATTGTGCACTGGACACCATCTCTTGGGCATGCATATCTCTGATACAAGGATACCTGCAAGTGGGATATGAGGATGGTGCACATTGACACTAACAGGTTAGAGACAGTCACTAATGGTTCTGATCTCTGGAGAATGACTGTTTGGAATTGTGTTGGAAGAGGCCAGGAAAAATGAAAAAGTCAACTGGCTGAGAAGAGAGCCTGAGGAAAATAGGTTGTTCATCTTCTCAGCCCCCTGTCTTCCTCTACAGCAGAGGTTTACAAAATTATGAGGGGCATGAGAAGACAACGTCTTTTCCCTGGGGTCAGGGAGTCCAGAACTAGAGGGCATAGATTGAGGGTGAGAGGGGAAAGATATAAAAGAGACCTAAGGGGCAACATTTTCACACAGAGGGTAGTACGTGTATGGAATGAGCTGCCAGGGGAAGTGCTGGAGGCTGGTACAATTGCAACATTTAAGAGGCATTTGGATGGGTATATGGATAGGAAGGGTTTGGAGGGATATGGGCCGGGTGCTGCAGGTGGAACTAGATTGGGTTGGGATATCTGGTCGCCATGGACGGGTTGGACTGAAGGGTCTGTTTCCATGCTGTACATCTCTATGACTGCCATAGCAGAATGGAGCCCCTGACTCACACCAGGCAATGCTGAACACAGAGCGGACCACATTATGAAATAGAAGGCTGCAAGCAGTACTCTTACCTGTCATGCATCCCAATTCCACAGACATTGGCATCCAACATGTACCAACCTCTAAGAACCCTCAAACTCTAAGACCCTTATTGAGGTGTTTAAAATTATGAACAATTTTAATAGGGTAAAGAAGGATATTCTGTTTCCACTAGTTGGTATGTCAGTAACTAGGGGTCACAATTTCAAGATTGTCAGTAAGAGAGCTCGGAGTGAGATAAGGAGAAACTATTTTACTGAGAGAATTGTTAGGATTTGGGATTCACTGCCAGGGAGAGTGGTGGAGGCGGATTCCATAGGAGGTTTCAAAAGACAGCTGGATATGTATTTGAAAGTGATGAAGGTAGAGGGCTACAGAGATAGAGCTGAAGAATGGGACAAGCTAGGTAACTCTTTCAGGAGCTGGTACAGACGTGATGGGTCAAATGGCCTCCTTCTGTACTGTAAAATTCTCTGATTCTATGACAACTGTTCTTACATCCTGACTTTCTCACTTAAACCTAGAGTCCCTGAAAAACTCATGACATCCCTCATTCGCAGCTTTCTGGGAATCAGAATGCAGTGTGGTTGGATCAGTGTCACCGGAAAGATGCTGTACAAATAGCCCTTTCTCCTTTGCTGCGTCCATAAAGCATGTGCCACAAAATTAAGCAGAGGCATTTGTTTTTCAAGCCATCAAATCGGGAGTAGAGGGACGAATAAGATAGGGATACTGTAGGACACATTCATCACATGCCTGAATTAAGCTTTTAGAGATTAACATACAGTCACTGATTACAGCTAAGTATAATACTGTGCCCATGAATCAATGGAGTAAAGATTACCAAAGTGACCAATGGCACTTTGTCCTTACACTTGAAGATAAAAAAAATTCAGTATTTGTCAATTTCACTTCTAATTTTCACCCGCGCTCTGACTCCTCCCTTCCCTTCTTCAACGTCTATTTCTGTAATCAAAAGTTAGGGGAATGATTTCCTGACCTTTGCCCCAAAGAGATACCCATTTATAGGGCACAGCAGAAAGGAATGGGGCAGAGCCCTCTTATGTCAGGTCTTTACCACCCTAATGTCATCCTGGGAACAGAATTTGAAAGAACAGGCAGTAGTTCATTGTACCAATGAAAATGAGATAGCAAGGTCACAAGAAAAGTTGATCTTTCTTTTTGTTACTGAATTTTAGAAATCCGATTTCTGTTTCTCTGGTCTGAAGCAGTAACCAATGCTGATGGTCAGGAATGGAGCAGTGATGGCACATACAAGATGCGTCAAGCTCCACCATCCCTTTTGCAAGTGATAAGTCAAGTCTGTCACCCTGACCTATGTTATCAGGTCAAAATAGGAAGTAGTACAGGTAGTTCTTCTATAACGCTATGGTTGTGTACTTGTGCAACTCCTTGTAATAGAAAACTTAAAGTGTTGGCTATGTTACAGCCAACATATGTTTTAAAAGTTTGCACTTTTAGAAACATTGTCCCCAATTCATCAACTGTGTTACAGCAAATATGCTTTGTTGAAAAATGACCTGTGTGTCCATTTTTGACCTTCTCCCTTTCTTTGACAATGTTTTCTTCTGTGTTGTCAATCATCTTCTTTGTACTCTTCCTTGTTCCCACTTTCTGCCTATGTCCTGTTCACTGGGTTTATTCTCACTTAATCACAACCAAAGTGTCATATTAACAAGAGGTCACACTAATTTGTTGCTAAGAGGTGCAACTATTTTCGTTAGTTGGCCTAGTCTTTAGTTTCTCATTTGTTAGACTCTGCAGAACAGGATGTTGTCTGTGCTTACAATACTCTCTCCTCTGTAAGTAGCCTTCTACCACAATGCATTCACAGATGTTCAATCCATGAGCCCAAGGGGCCTAGTGCTTCTAATCATTAATATAATAGATTGAAGTATTCCAAAGCTGTGCAAGAAGCACACACATCAACTATTAGGAACTTATGATAAATGTTGGCATTTTGGACCAATGTCAAAGGGCATTTTCCCTTTCAATTTTATTCCGACCACATAAATAACAAAAATCCTGATCATTATATAAACGGACAGGGGTATTATCGCTCAGTGGTTTTATCGCTAGACTGTTAATCCAGAAACTATGTTCTGGGGACCTGGGATTCAAATCCGCGATGGTAGAGGGTGGAATTTGAATTGATTAATAATCTGGAATTAAAAATCTACTGATTACCATGATCAATTGTTGAAAAAATTTACGGATGTCCTTCAGGGAAGGAAATCTACCACCCTCACCTGTCTGGCCTATATGTGACTCCAGACCCACAACAAAGTGGTCTAGTCTCAACTGCTCTCTGAAGTAGCCTAGCAAGCCACTCAGTTCAAAGGAAACTAAGGACGGACAATAAATGCTGCCCAACCAGTGACACCCACGTCCCACAAGTGAATAAATAAAAATTCCAATGAAAATTCCTACTGAAGAATATAAAATGGCCAGATCAGTCTGCACACAGATCAGGGATGGAGGACAGGGAAGGTATAGTGAAGGGTGAACGGATAACCATGGAAGGGGGAAATGGACAGAAAGGAGAACTATGGATGGGAATGAAAAAGAGCTTGGAAACAACCAGGAGACAAGGTAGCAAAGGTCAAATGTTTGCTTCCAATTGGATGGGGAAGGTGAAATTCAGAGAATAGAAGCAGCTGAGAATGGGGGCACAGAATGAGAATCAGACTTAATTGCGGTTAGGAAGATAAGACCGAGCATAAATAGGAAAGGGAAAAGGGAAGAGGGAAGCGGTGGGTTGGCAGGTAACGATAGAAGACTATGTTGATCTGAGACTACTTAAGGAGCAAGGAACTTCAGTAACAATGGCAGAGTAAAAGACCTTCCGCTTGAGCTGGGTTGGGAGCAGGCATAGAGTGTAAAACCAAATTCATGGGGAAATGTTCCAGAATGATCTATGTTGGCAGAAGGAAAAAAGGCATCTCTGAAAATGTCTTGCACAGAATATTTCAACAGAGCTAGGGGGTTGTGACTGGATGTGCAAAGAGTATTTTATTGTCTGGGATCTCGGAAACTCATTGTCAAATATCAGGTTTTATTTTCCTTTCTCTTTTATATTTAAAAATTCCGACTTATGAAGTACTAAAGAGCTTGCAATCTAGAGTTTTCAACCGTTAAAGCAAAAGAAACATTTTCCAGGGAAGTTCATTTTGGACCCATTTGGAAATTAGCCACCAATATCGTGCCATCAGTATTCGCATTTTTATTCCCAGCATTTTATCACTAGTTTCTTGAGAACTCAGGAAAAGGTTGAACATACTTACTTTTTAAGTTAAAAACCAATGTAACTACTTGTTTCATATGCTACTGGCTTTTAATGAGGTAAGGGGGTGATTGTCAGATTTTTGGAAGCTGCATCAGCTGGTTGGAAACTGTTGCTCAGAGGTTGCTAAGTTTTTTTTAAGTTGGCATGTATGAAAGCATCACAAGAACACCAATCAGCATTGCAAATTAGGGGTGGTTATAGAACACCGAAAGGAATGTGTGTTTTAAAGAGAACAAAAGTTGCTATGCTACAGCTTAAAATACATCCATTATATTTGGTACAGTGGACCTAATGCACTTATGCGAACTTTGTGGTGAATAAAGATGGTTTATTCCATCTTCCATTTGTACCAGATTTAACTGTTACACAGAGATGTGGGACAGGAATTTTCAGATGGTGGGATTTCCTGCCTTGCCATCCAAAGAGACAGCAGGGAATACATCCCCACCAATCAGGACAAGCCAACTAACACTCTGAGGAGCATTAACAGGCCAGAGGTGGGATTTTCTTGTCCCTCTCAGTCTGCGGTCCCAACAGCCACCGACACAGAGAATACAAGCAGGATGCAGGTTCCAGATCCAGAACGAGGTTAAGGGCACAGGTCTCAGGGAGAGGAAGCTGGGGAGTTTGTGGGGTGAAGGGGGTGGTCTTGATGGAGAAGCCAGAGACAGAAGGAGCACCCATGGGTGGCAGACCTTGAACAGGATGCCTGATGTAGAAAGGGGCCTTTCAGGGAGAATCTACCAGGACTTCTATCTGCCTCAAACCCCCCCCCACAAGAGTCAACATGGGCCACGTAAGAGTTACAATTAGAGCAGCCAGACTATTCCAGGTTCCTATCTGACCCCAACCCCTGTGGACACACATACACAAACACAGGTTTGTGAGGTGAATCTGTACTTGCACTTCACTCAATCTAGTCTACTGTATTCGCTGAAAAATGTGTTGCTGGAAAAGCGCAGCAGGTCAGGCAGCATCCAAGGAGCAGGAGACTCGACGTTTCGGGCATAAGCTCTTCTTCAGGAATGAGGAGAGTGTGCCAAGCAAGCTAAAATAAAAGGTAGGGAGGAGGGACTTGGGGGAGGGGCGTTGGGAATCAGGCAGCATCCAAGGAGCAGGAGACTCGACGTTTCGGGCATAAGCTCTTCTTCAGGAATGAGGAGAGTGTGCCAAGCAAGCTAAAATAAAAGGTAGGGAGGAGGGACTTGGGGGAGGGGCGTTGGGAATGCGATAGGTGGAAGGAGGTTAAGGTGAGGGTGATAGGCTGGAG
>NC_057725.1:13586553-13598462 GCF_004010195.1 Chiloscyllium plagiosum
CACCCCCTCTCCGGCCTATCACCCTCACCTTAACCTCCTTCCACCTATCGCATTCCCAACGTCCCTTCCCCAAGTCCCTCCGCCATACCTTTTATCTTAGCCTGCTTGGCACACTCTCCTCATTCCTGAAGAAGGGCTTATACCCGAAACGTCGATTCTCCTGCTCCTTGGATGCTGCCTGACCTGCTGCGCTTTTCCAGCAACACATTTTTCAGCTCTTATCCCCAGCGTCTGCAGTCCTTACTTTCTCCTACTGTATTCGCTGTGCACATTGTAGTCTCCTCTACATTGGGGAGGTGAAGTATAGACTGGGTGATCACTTTGCAGAACGCCTATTTTCTATCTGCAAATATGACCCTGAGTTTCCAGTTGCCTGCCACTTCAACACCCCATCCTGTTCCCCGACCAATATCTCTGTCTCAGGCTTGTTCCAGCGAAGCTCAGCGTAAGCTGGAAGAACAACACATCTTTCTGCTCGGGAACACTGCAATGTTCTGGATTAACATCGGGTTCAATAATTTTACAGCCTGAATATCTTCTTCCATGTCTACCTCCAACACACACACACCAAGCATTCTCACCATGTGGGCTGCTGCCACTAACAACCTATTGTTAGCCATGAACAGTCACCATTAGCATTTATTCATTTGGCCATGCTGACTATTACCTATTTCTTTGTCTGTCCAACAATTTTTCTCCTTCTCTGGACTCCATCTATCACTTACTCCTCCCCCCTCCCTCCAATCTATCTTCAGCATTTATACCATCCTTTTCCTCACTGCAACCAGTTCTGAGTAAGGGTCATTGGACCCGAAAACGTTAACTCTGCTTTCTCTGCACCTGCTGAGTTTCTGAGTAATTTCTGTTTCTGTCTCAGATTGTCAGCATCTGCAATTCTTATTAATTGTTCATCATTATCACCGCTGATCATTCCAACTGTGATGATCTTCAATTTTAACTTCTTTGCTTCCTTATTCCTTCTTTAAATCAACCTGAAAATTCTTCCATAACAAGCCAATAACAGGTAGGAAGACTAGGGAAGATTCTTGGTTGGCCTCCGAACGGGAAGAGATTGGATCCTCCACCATCACTGTCTATAGGTCCAGATACAACATCCCTGTCTAAGAATACCCGTCACCACAGCAGCTTGGACTTCCTAAGCAAAACTCTAACACTACTCATCAATGCTTCCTCATTTACTTTTTTTTTGGTTTTCTTTTGCAATTCTGGCATCCTGAGCAACACATTGGTTATTGACTTTGAACTTTTTTTTTCCAAATGAGGATTTTGATAAATTAGAAATCCTAATTGCATCTTACTTCTTCCTTCCCTTTTTGAGATCCAGAAGCACTCTTACACGGGACTGAACGGCTTTTGTCCAACCAACATCAGGTTCAATCACCCTTTAATCTGTTATCCACCACCAATAAAGCATCCATGTTTCCAATCAACCCATTCATGTGCAAGCCTGTCAAGGGCATTGTAATAATACTAAAATGTGAGGGAGAGAGGGAAGGGATTAAATCAAACTGGAGTTGGAAGAGGAGATAAAGCACTCCTGCAGTGTCTACCTTGCTCTAAAAGCATCGATAGCATTAGTGACTTTACCTCTTTTTTATATCGGAGCTGATTATATATTGCTGGTTTCTGTACAGTTTCAATTTTCACTTCCTGTGTAGATGTACGGTATGACGGGTTGCTGTAGGTTAGGTTGCTCACAACCGGATCATTAAACTTTGACTTCTTATGCCTGAGAAACAAAGTGAAAGTTATTTGTTTGCAGAAAGAGATTTCATCCAGAAATCTGAAATTATCCAGCTGCAGCAATCTGATATCCAACTTGGATAAGGTGAAGCTTTTTCACAGTGGCTTGGTGCAGGATGGATATCTTACATTGCCACTTGGTATGTACACCTCAGTTGCAACCCAAACTGCAACATTCTACTAATGGCTTCCACAAAGAAAGCATAGGGAGAGAGTTTCCATTTTGACATTCCAGCCATACGCTGGAAAGAGTTGGGAGTGTGGTGCAGGAAAAGCACAGCAGGTCAGGCAGCATCCGAGGAGCAGGAAAATCCGAGCAAAAACTCGTCATATGCTTGAAGAAGACTGGAACATTTTGCATCTCAGCTAGTGGTCACTGGATTATTTTACTGAACAGAAAATCATTGAAGCATGCACATAATTTCATACTATGCTCTTCAGACAGCAGCACCTCCTAGCTTCAGAAAAAGACTCAACATATTTTAGGAGCTGCCTGCCAATCATGTCAGAGACATGTTCTCCTTTAATTTAAACCTAACAGTTTACAATATGGTCGTATAACTGGCATTAGATCTTCATGAGCATTTCTGTTCTAAGGACATCACAGATTAAAAACACATACGGTAATGCAAAGACAGCAGTTTATACTGAGGGAACTGATATAATTTGCTTTCAATTCAAAGTTTAAACAGAAGATCTCACTCCACTTCTCAATATCCAAAAATAGAACCTACTGATGTCTCAGCAGACTATGTCAGCTTGAAATATTACACTTCATTTGCAATAAGTCACATTTGATCATCTATCACTGAAATCACACTAACATTAAGTCAATTAAGTCATGCTGTTGCAATTATCATTTTGCTGTTTCACTCTCAGTGCTGTTGCCCACTGTGTGCTCTTTGCATTTCTGAACATGTCAGCACTGCCTTTAACACCCCAATTTTAGTTGAGTCCTATTAGTGATGTTCAGATCCCACTTTCCACTGAGCACTAGCCTGGAACCCTTTAAAATGTTGTTCTAAGGAAAATGATGCCCTCTGCTCTCTGACTACAGCATTAGGGATTACTGCAGTTACACCACAAAAGAGTTGGACTAGCTGTCACACATTAGAAGGGTTGCATTTGTCAAAAAGAGCTGTTTGTAAGTTATATTATTGATCTCTGTTAAGAAGTATAATTTTGTACACATGTAGCTAGCAACAGGTTCTGTCAAACTTGAATTTTTAACAATAAAAGAGCATAATTAGGGTCAATGGGATTTATATATTTTATTTATAAATACTTTCACAAGTGTCAGTGTTGAGACTTTACACACTTTTACATTTTAACATCCACAACCTTTTTTTCCCACCACTGGACAGTGGGTGCTTAAGAACTGCCCTCAATTAAATCGTGATCATGGAAGCTTTTAACGCATGCAAAACCAGTCATCACTGCCCATTTCTTGGGAGTGAGAAAGACCAACACAAGTCAAAACACTCGCTCCTTCCCTTCCATGTATGTAATAATGGATATTATGTTTAAATTTTGCAGCAGGTTTACACCTTATATGGCTGTATCAGGGTGTTTTAATGTACAACACTGCAGTAACTGAAACAATTGCATGCCTCGTGTGAATACAATTCAGAGTGTGAAAGCAGAGTGTGTTAAAACATTATTCTATCAAAGGAGGGGCTGCTGGTGTTTCAATGAGATCATGTTTATCTAATACACAGATTACACCATCACTACAAGGTCTAAAATGGGTCAGGAAGATGGCTCATCACTGACAATTTCAGAATGGACAGTCTGTCCAGTCTTTTCAATACAGAATGCACTTCTTGGGCTACATGAATTAATCTATACATGAACTGAACCACAAGGTGGTGAAACAGGGAGACCTGAAGCTTCATTTTTGAGAACCTACAGTGTGCACTGCTTACAACATATGTTCAAAATTCAGGATGTTTCAAAGAAGAAAAAAATACAATACCTGTATATGATGACTGCAGCGATGAGAATCAATATGGCCAATATTGACAAGACTGCTCCAATGATGTAACTTATGTGCAGTCCTTCACCTGCAATGGTTATAAAGCCAGTTAGTCAGAATGAAATGAAATGCAATGCTATAGTCTGACTGGAATGATTATTGTTGCAGAATAATACGTAAAAATAAAATTAGAAAATTCAAAAGTAGTTTCCAATTGCATTATAAAGATTTAATACAGATTCACTGCTTCAAATTTTGTTCACCGAGAGCTAACAGTAATCTCTGAACCACAGTTAACTTGTTTCTTCCTTACTAATATTCTTTCATGAATAGAAACACTAACAATGTTCATATTGTAAATACATACGGAAATTCAGCTGGGCAGTACTACGTATGATTATAAACATAGCTTTAAGGATGTTGGGTAAGCAGGTGAATTGCACTTTGAAGGTCGAGCTGCACTGTAGGTGGAGAGTGTTCTGCATTGGTTATATCTGGGCTTGTGCCCATAATTGACCACACAGATTGACTGTTAGAAAAGGCATCACGGAAATATGGAGGAACGTTTATTTCACACAGCCACAAAAAGACTGGAAGAGAGATTTGGAGTTCCTCTTAAGTACTTTTAGGAAGTCTTTGGCAAACTTATGGGGTCAAGTTCCTATTCCTCCCACAGCCATTTGGAGTAGTCCTGGCAAATATAAATCCCACCACTACCCCTTCCACTAATAAAAATACAGAGAGGATAATCTTAGAACAAAAAAGCTTCCGAGAATTTTAATTTGATTACTCCGTGATTTCCAGCCCCGCCATATCACAATTGTTCTCTGTTTTCAATTGAATCAATAATACGTAGCACTATAAATCAGGTAGTTATTCGACACTCCCCTATTTTCAACGAAGCAGCTTTTGCTTTGTAATGATGACCGAGATACACTACTGCAGATGGACTACTGTGTGCTGACAGCTGTTTAAACTTTATTCATGAGAAACATTTACAATGAAGCTACATGATCTGCTGGACTGCTCCTTATATTCATCAGCAAAGATGTCTGGTGATAATTGGCTCCCTAACATTTATAATTGCACCAGCCTTCACATTGGAATTTAGCATTGTCTGAGCTGAGGGGAGACAAACAGGATACTGTAAATTGGTGCTGTCCAATCACCGCACCCGAAAAAAATCACACAGCAATCAAACTATTCATACCTTCTGAGAAATGGGATTTATGTGACCAAGCAATATTGTTAGACCTTAAGATCTAAGAGCGGTATGAGGCCATTTGGCCCATCAGGTCTGCTCCGTCATTCAGTCGTGACTGATTTGTTTCTCAACCCTATTCTCCTACCTTCTCCCCATAACCCTTTGTCCCCTTACAAACCAACAGCCTATCTATTTCTGTCTTAAATACATTCATTGATTGCCCTCCATATCCTTCTGCAATAATGACTTCCACAGATTAACCACTCTTAGGCTATGCCCTCTGGTCCTTGTCTCTCCTACTAGAGGAAACATCTTCTCCATGTCCACTCTATCAAGTTACTCGGTAATCTGTAAGTTTTAATTAGATCCTACCTCATCCTTCTAAACTCCATCGACCTTATACATCCCCATCAGTCCCTCTGTGCTTCAGATTTCCGAAGCCTTTCCCATTTAGAAAATAGCCTACACCTCTATTCTCCCTAACAATGTGCATACCCTCACACTTTCCCACATTCTATGCCACCTTTACTTCTTTGCCTACTCTCCTAGCCTGTTCAAGTCTTCTGCAGCCTCCCTGCTTCCTCAACACTATCTGTCCCTCCACCTATTTTTGTGTCATCTGCAAACCTGGCAACAATGCCCTCAGTTCCTTCATCAACTTTGTTAATGAGCAACATTAATAGTTGTGGTCCTAACACAGATTCCTGAGGAAGTCAGTAAATCACTGCCATCCTGAAAAGGTCCCCTGTATCCGTACACTCTGCCTTCTGCCATTCAGTTAATCCTCTATCCATGCCAGTATCTTGCCCCCACACTATGGTTCTTATCCGACTTGGCAGCCTCCTGTGTGGCACCTTGTCAAAGGCCTTCTGAAAATCCAAATAGCTCATTTCCACTGGCTCTCCTTTGTTGAACTTGCTCATTACCTTCTCAAAGAATTCTAACAGGCATAACCTCCCACTGACAATGCTGTGCTGACTCAGTCATATTTATCATGACCTTCTGAGTATTCTACAATCTCATCCGTAATAATGGACTCTAAAATATTACCAGAGATCAGGAAAAGCGGCCTATAGTATCCTGTCTTCCGCCTCCTTCCCTCCTTGAACAGAATGGGTGAATTGGCCAAGTTAAATTGCCCGTAGTGTTAAGTGAAGGGGTAAATGTAGGGGAATGGGTCTGGGTGGGTTGCGCTTCGGCGGGTCGGTGTGGACTTGTTGGGCCGAAGGGCCTGTTTCCACACTGTAAATAATCTAAAAAAAAGAATATTACATTAACTATTTCCCAGTCCCCTTGGGATCCTCCCTGGCTCCAGTGATTCCTGAAAGATCACCACCAATGCCTTTACAACCTCCACAGCTATCTGCTTCAGAACTCCGTGTTGTGATGAGTGAGATACATTGTCATGAATATGATACACTGAATCAAATTATGGTTTTCATCTAAACTCAATCGATACAGCGAAACACAATCACGTTCTTTGTCCCTGGAAAATTCACTCATTCTCCAGTGTGAAGGTACTCCACCTAGTGGTCTGGTTGAGAAAAGAATTAAATGCAAAACAACTAGCTTTTCATAAAGCACCTTTAATCTCTGTTTAAAGACGTTCGGACAGGTTACCAGTCAGGATTAGCAGTATCCTGCTCACCCAATTAGCAGATGGGTGGGCACAGGGATGAAGTGGCATTTTAAACTGTTTCAAAACCCATCAACGAGCAACAAAACAGTTTAAGGACTAATGAAACGCTGCTAATGAAAGACAAAAATTATGGTCATGACCTTCTAGTTTCAGAGGTAGTGGGCCAGGGAGGAGGAGCACAACTTCATGAGGGCCGCTCAACCCATCACGTCTGCTCCGCATTTCTCAACCCCACTGTCCTGCCTTCATGAGGTGGGAGTGGGACATCCCAGAATACCTCTGCTGAATTAAATTTGGTTCGTGACCATTTAAGGGCTCAGCTTTGGGTATCTCAGCTGCAGACAGAATGAGGAAGAATCAGCCCAATCGACTGGTAATCAAGTTGTTTGTGAAGGGCTTCAGGGTGTTTATAACATGAAAGAGCTTTTTAGATGCTAATTGTTGCTCCTTCAACACTAGTGGGCCCACGATCTTGGACCTCTTGATCCAAAGGCTTTGGGGAAGTACTTTCACCACACGGACTGCAACAGATCACAATGCCTCACCAACACCCTTTGCAAAGGCAAGTAAAGACAGACAATAAGCACTGGCCATCCTAGTACTGTCCATATTCACAGAATAGAATTCTAGAAAATGAGAAATAATCACTGTTAAACAAGAAAAGATCTTTTCAGCCTAATGCCATAGTGCAGGAAACATACCATTTATCGCAGGCAACACTTGGTTTACACTCTCCTCGCAGAGACCCTGACTTGCATCTTTCTGAGAACAGCTAGAGACAAAACACTGTTTTTAGCAATTGACATGAAACTCATTGACATAACTGCTGTAAAACTCAATCTTTCAATTAGTACCAGTCTTGCACCATTAAATAATCCTTATCCTGAACGGTTAATGGTTCCATAAAATGATTTAATGAGTGATCAATCATTCATCTGTGATAGTTACATAAGTTTTTGGAATATAAAAATAACATTTCAATATATCATCAACGATCAAACACATGCCATGCAACTTCATTAATAAAATAACACAAGAGAATTTCATTCTCTTCGCTATTTGTTGAACTTGACTTACCAAAGAGGGTTACACAGCTAGAAAATAGCCTTGTCCACAAATATCAGGTTATCACACTGTTGTCGATATCACCACAGACTTGGGTACCTTCACGTACCAATACAGTAACTGCAAGCTGGAACCTATTATGATGCGGAGGTGCTGGTGTTGGACTGGAGTGGACAAAGTCGGAAATCACACAACACCAGGTGATGAAGGAGCAGGGCTCCAAAAGCTTGTGATTTCAAAAAAACCTGTTGGACTATAACCTGGTGTTGTGTGACTTCTGACCATGTGAATTATGACCAATTGTTGATTCAGCTGAAATCAGCTTGAAACAGGAAAAGAATGATCATTGATCATACTGGGGTGTTTTTTGATGAGGTGTAGCCTTTCCTGTGAGCCTGCAGGAACATCGCAATGGGCTTCAGGCAAACTATGGCAAGTAATTTGGAAGGTCTAATTACAATTTAACATCGGGGTGGCACAGTTGCTCAGTGGTTAGCATTGCTGCTTCACAGCACTAGGATGCCAGGTTCAATTCCAGCCTTGGGCGACTGTCTGTGTGGAGTTTGCACGTTCTCCCTGTGTCTGTGTGGGTTTCCTCCGGGTGCTCCGGTTTCCTCCCACAGTCCAAAGATGTGCAGGCCAGGTGAATTGGTGATGCTAAATTGCCCGTAGTGTTAGGTCAATTAGTCAGAGGGAAATGGGTCTGGATGGGTTACTCTTCGGAGGGTCAGTGTGGATTGGTTGTGCCGAAGGGCCTGTTTCCACACTGTAGGGAATCTAATCTAATCTTGCTAGAAAAGTCTTGAATTCCTGATATCAAAAATAATCATTAAAATCACAATGGTTAATACTTTAGTTTTAAATCACACAAACAGAAATAGCATCTGTGGTACCTGTAGCTATCGAATAACTTACAAGATCCCCCTCTACTTGAGGACAAAACAGGTCTTCTTTCTAAATATACTTTTAAAAATGTTTACATTGCTAACGAGAACATACCTCCAATGCACTGTATGACGACTACTCTTAACACTTTCAGCTACTGCATTAGCTCAATGTAACTATTATTTATGGCAGTTACATTATTTTAGCTTTCTTGATGTGGCACAAACCTGCTTACTGGGACTGGGATTCAGCTTGGATTTATGATGTTTTCAACAATTTCTTTTCTCAATGAGGAAAGAATGCGGTGGCATGGCAGCTCAGTTACTCAGTGGTTAGCACAGCTGCCTCAGAGCACCAGGCATCTGGGTCTGATTCTAGCCTCACTCTGTGTGGAGTTTGCACATTCTCCCTGTGTCGGCATGTGTTTCCCCCGGGTGCTCTGGTTTCCACCCACAATCCAAGGATGTGGAGGTTAGGTGAATTGGCCATGCTAAATTGCCCCATAGTGTTCAGGGATGTGTAGTTTAGGTGCATTAATCAGGGGTAAATGTAGAGTAATAGGGTAGGGGAATGGAGGGTCGGTGTGGACTTGTTGGGCCAAATGGCCTGTTTCCACACTGTAGGGATTCAATGATGAAGTCCTTGCACTGCTGGCAGTGGGCATTGTGAGCCTTTCTGGTGCTTACTCCTCGTGATCTAAAAGGACACTTTATGGATCTGCATAAATTACAGCAAATGTTTCAACTCTTAGCATACCCGTTCTCACTGCCCAACATCACTCTCATCTGATAGTGGATAAGATCTCAGTTTGTGATCAATATCAGTTGCGATAATATGAAATTGAGACTGTAACAACATGTCTCATACATTTGAGACACAGTCCTTTCACTGCTTAGCCTCCAGCACCTTAGGTACAAAGAGGAAGTAACTTTTTTTATTCTTTTGATTTTTTTTTGTAAAGGTTTCCCAGAATTGCTGTAACAATTACATTGACAGGATCACAGTGATATAAGTAGAACAAAATTCTGCAGTGCGATGCATCAGCTGAATCACAAATATAAGCCAACCAAGTGCTCTATTTTTAATTTCCAAAAGAAATTTGCAGAGATTTATTTCAACATATTGCCATTTCATACCAAGCAAGTCTTACGATTATTTTCAGTCTACCATTTTTTCCTTAAGCTTGAAAATTACAAAGAATCTGTGACGATACTATGGCTTTAAGAGATGTTTTTGCCCTTTTGTTTTTGAAGAGGGTTTTAAGACGGAGGTGCTGAGTTGTTTATTTGTGAGACCTTGGTTTTTTTAAAAAAAGTTGGAACAATAGAAGCAGTCTGAATGGGTGGGGTCAAGCTCCCACACAGCCAGGACTTTTAGGTTTAATTTTTCAGTAGCAGCTGTTGCTGGGTCTTGAAGCTAGGTTTGAAAGCTGCAGTACCCCTCTCCCTACTACTCTCTCTCTCTGTGTCTCTCTTTCAGACGTTTTTCTTGATGTTTTCCTCCTGGACTGAAGAACTGCATGTGAGACAATCTGTTTTACTGCATTTGTCTTTGCCAAGGATGTGTTGATGGTATGTTACTATATTGGAACAGTTATTGGTTAGTAGTTAAATAATCTATTATTCAATTAAGTTTTCCAATAGAATTAAGTTATTCCAATTCTTTTTTTTGCTGTATTTTAACTATAGTGTATAAATAAAGTGTGTTTTGCTTCAAGACTGGTAGTTTGACAAATTCAATTGCATCTGGAATGCAAAGCCAGGTACTTATCTATATATAAAAAAAGTTAGGGTCGAGGCTATCTTGTGAATATATTTTGAGGGAATTTGGTCTGGTCCGTAACAAATCTCCCTTTGCAGTATGAAGTTAAAAATCACACAACACCAGGTTATAGTCCAACAGGTTCAATTGGAAGCACACTAGCTTTCGGAGCGATGCTCCTTCATCAGGTAATAGTGGAGGGCTCAATCCTAACACAGAATCTATAGCAAAAATTTACAGTGTGATGTAACTGAAATTATACATTGAAAAATTGATTGTTAAGCCTTTCATCTGTTAAAAGAAGTGAAACTATCACTGCATTCTATGTGTAAGTCACAAAACCTTTTTTAAAGTTGCATTCTCGGATTAGCTGTTAACAATGGTGATAGCTAGACATTATCTAGCTATCACCATTGTTAACAGCCAACCCGAGAATGCAACTTTAAGAAAAAAAGGTTTTGTGATTTACACATGAAAGAAGTGAAACTATCACTGTATTCTAACAGATGAAAGGCTTAACAATCAATTTTTCAATGTATAATTTTAGTTATATCACACTGTAAATTTTTGCTATAGATTCTGTGTTACGATCGAGCCCTCCATTATCACCTGATGAAGGAGCATCGCTCCAAAAGCTAGTGTGCTTCCAATTAAACCTGTTGGACTATAACCTGGTGTTGTGTGATTTTTAACTTTGTACACCCCAGTCCAACACCGGCATCTCCAAATCATCCCTTTGCAGTAAGTGTGAGTGAATTACATATAAGTATCGCTCCATTTGAACTGCCAAATGAAAAGCAAGAGCGCTTGCTGTTTCTGCAGTAGTAATCTGGTTTGCAAATGACAATATAAATGCCCCAAAGCGAAGGCAAAGTGAGCAGACCCTTAATGGTAAATGGGTGGCCTTTACATAATTGCCTTCAGGTTAACTTGAATAAAATCAAAAGCTCCCTGCTTGTGAGAAGATTTGTAGCTCGGGTGCTCGTTGTTGTGGTTCTGTTCACCGAGCTGGGAATTTGTGTTGCAGACATTTCGTCCCCAGTCTAGGTGACATCCTCAGTGTTTGGGAGCCTCCTGTGAAGCGCTTCTGTGATGCTTCCTCCGGCATTTATAGTGGTTTGTATCTGCCGCTTCCGGTTGTCAGTTCCAGGTCGATGTGCTTATTGAATGAATCTGTGGATGAGTGCCATGCCTCTAGGAATTCCCTGGCTGTTCTCTGTTTGGCTTGTCCTATAATAGTAGTGTTGTCCCAGTCGAACTCACGTTGCTTGTCATCTGCGTGTGTGGCTACTAAGGATAGCTGGTATTGTCGTTTTGTGGCTAGTTGGTGTTCATGGGTGCGGATCATTAGCTGTCTTCCTGTTTGTCCTATGTAGTGTTTTGTGCAGTCCTTGCATGGGATTTTGTACACTACATTGGTTTTGCTCATGCTGGGTATCGGGTCCTTCGTTCTGGTGAGTTGTTGTCTGAGAGTGGCTGTTGGTTTGTGCTGTTATATGAGTCCTAGTGATTGCAGTAGCCTGGCTGTCAGTTCGGAAATGCTCTTGATGTATAGTAGTGTGGCTAGTCCTTTGGGTTGTGGCATGTCCTCATTCCATTGTCTTTCCCTTAGGCAT
>NC_057725.1:13598657-13599642 GCF_004010195.1 Chiloscyllium plagiosum
AGTGTGGCGTTGATGATCCGGTGTGTGTTCTCTATTTCTGTGTTTTTAATGATTACAAAGGTGCCATCCACATATCTGACCCAGAGTTTGCGGTAAGACTGTTTGTTCTAATCTTTGCATTACCACTTCTGCTATGAGTCCAGAGATAGATGAGCCCATGGGTGTGCCGTTGATTTGTTCATATATTTGGTTGTTGAATGTGAAGTGTGTTGTGAAGTACAGGTCCAGTAGTTTGAGTATGCTGTCTTTGTTGATAGGTTCACCGTCCTGTTGTCTGTTCTGTATGTCCAGCAGGTTGGCTATTGTTTCTCTGGCTAGGGTTTTGTCGATAGCGGTGAACAGTGCCATTACATCGAATGAGACCATAGTTTCTTCCTTGTCTATGTGTATATTTCTGATGATGTCCAAGAATTCCTGTGTTGACTGTATAGAGTGTCTGATCCGCTGATCAGGTGTTTCAGTTTCTGCTGTAGTTCTTTAGCCAGTTTGTGTGATGGTGTCCCTGGTAGTGATACTATGGGTCTGAGTGGGATGTCTGGTTTGTGCACTTTAGGTAGTCCATAGAATCTGGGGGTGTTGTTGCTTTCAGGTTTCATTCTTTGTAGGTCAAACCTGGTTATCTGTCCGTTTTTTTGTAGGTTCCTCAGTGTGTTGTTTATCCTATTGGTGAGCTGTGGGGTGGGGTCAAACTCCCTCTTTTGGAGGTGTTGGTATCTGCAAGTAGTTGTTGCGCTTTTTGGATGTACTCTGCTTTGTCTAGGATGAACTACGATTCCAACACACACAAAAGAAGTTGCATCAAGACACTGTTCAAAAGGGCCACAACACACTGCAGTATACCAGAACTGCAAAAAGAGGAAGAAGAACACCTCTACAATGTATTCGCCAAAATCGGATACCCCCGCAATTTCATCAACAGCTGCCTAAGGGAAAGACAACGTAACGAGGACATGCCGCAACCCAAAGGACTAGCCACACTACCATA
>NC_057725.1:13599700-13607830 GCF_004010195.1 Chiloscyllium plagiosum
GTTCGACTGGGACAACACTGCTATTATAGGACAAGCCAAACAGAGAACAGCCAGGGAATTCCTAGTGGCATGGTACTCATCCACAGATTCAATCAATAAGCACATCGACCTGGACCCAATATACCGACCACTGCAGCGGACAGCTGGAACTGACAACCGGAAGCGGCAGGTACAAATCACTATTAATGCCAGAGGAAACATCACAGAAGCGCTTAACAGGAGGCTCCCAAACGCTGAGGATGACAGGGGACAAAACATCTGCAACTCAAATTCCCAGCTCGGCGAACAGAACCACATCAAAAGCTCCCTGTATCAAGCTGAAGGTGTTACATATCGAAGGCTACAATCTACACACTTACTTCTCACTTGTGTTCTCAACAGGATCTGTTGGTTTTGCAGGGAAAAAGTCAAAGTTTCTGCGGGAATCTCCAGCATCGGCTTTCTCACTGGAACGGGTGGTTTCTGGAAACGGAGGCACATATCCAGGAACTGCGAAGAATTATGTTTATTGAACATGCTAAAATTTAAATAGCATAACACTACTTTCACCCACAGGAGCATCCATTCGGTTTATAAATAATGCTCAGTATCTTTCATTTCACATGAGTAGCTCCAAATCTGAACCAGTCTATCTTAAGTTGGTGCCAAATAAAGAGATTCTTTCCAGAAGGTGAAGATGAATTTTTGTGTAACTGTGCGCACATGTGCGAGAGAGAAAGATACACCCCCTTCCTGCACACATAGACTCTACAATTTGTCTAAAGAATAGGACAATGGAGAATCTTGAGGACACAGGGAATAAACAGGTGAATGGTATTGGACTATGAATGGCAAGGCCTGAAAGACAACAGGCTGTTGCGGTGTCCTTGTGATTCCACACGGGATAAACAGAGAGATTGGCTACTGTATCCAGCACTGTCCTTCAATACAACAGGTCAGCTGTCAGAAGCAGGCACAATACTGAGTTTGGAAATTTGGAAAAGAGGCAGGGCTTAAAGGAAATTTCCATTGGAAAAAAAAATGTAAAAACTAATGGAAACCATGATCATGAGTTTGCAGGTCCTGAACTAGGACCAAATGGAGTCCTGATTTAAGAAAACCTTCTGACACAGGAAAGCAGAGGTCACTTTAACCGGTGCATAGCGGCGGGCGGGCGGCCGGGGGTTGGAAGTTGCCTGCGCCTTCTGGAAGTGGAAATTTTAGAATTTTTGGAATTTGCATAAATCACACCTGCAGAGTGGAGGCTTGAACAAAGGATTGAAGGTATGAAGAGTACAAAAGACAAATAAAAATGAACTTGCTGCGTTTTTCAGCAATTTCTCTTTTTATTTAAAAATGGGGTTGCCTCTTTTACAGTTCATCATGAAACACTGGAACTGGAGTTGTACGGGTGTTTACTGAAGTAACTGGTGACAGTAGTGCTATGATTGGACAATACAATGTATTGATGATTAAATAAAGTAGTTGCCAGGTTCTGTCATGTAAAAGAACAGCACAGAAAAAAGAAGTCATTTGGAAGTATTAAATCTGATCTTCCACTCAAAAAGAAAAGTGGGATTCTGTATTATAGTTTAATTCAGTTGGAGATGTATAGCTAATTGTTTAAACACGTCCTATGATATTCTTTGTAGATTGGCTCAGCTATCTGTTTGGCTCTGTAAAAGATTTGAGAGATGCAAGAGCTTTTGTTCATTACATAAAGGCCAGACAAACCTGCCTTGCTGTTTGAAAATTCAATATGTCAGCTTTGGCGATCTTCAAAATACATCAGACTCTGCAATTCAGTCCGTTTACTCAGGGAAATGTCAGTTCAATGGCTTGGCTCGTCATCCAAGTACTCACGGGCTCAAACTGCAATATTTGTTTATTTAACCAACATCGAAAATGGCAGTTTGACGGCTTTTAGAGATTTACAAACTTTCGAATTGGTTTTTAGAATCTATTTGAAAGATTTCTGAATTTTCAATGACTTCCATAGTGATACTACAAAGCTTGATAGTTCTGTTCATAAAGTAGACTTTGAAGGCATAGCAATGTAAAGATATTATTTAATGAACATGTAGATGATTCCCTGAGGCAGGCTGCGATCTAAGTATGATCTCACTAGTCGTGTATTAGAGACGATGCTAGAAGGCTGGAATTAGTGCAGCTCATAGCAAAGAGCACTACTGCCTTATCATTAAGTATCTGTTGTTAATAAACAATATTTAAAAGAAACGTACAAGCCTTGCCTGAGCTTGTAGGAAGCAAAGACACAAGGGAAAGGAGTGGTGGAATGAGATGGAAAGGGTAAGTGGGGAGTGAACAGGATAGAGGGGGATGAAGAGAAGGTGTGAAAGGTCAAAGGGCCTTCATTTTGATCTACAAGTGTAACCTTATTTGGAGGAATTGGGGTGGTATTTCTGGGAATGGGGGCAGGTCTTCTAACCTGGCTCCTTCAGCATCTATCCATCTCCACATCAGGGCCTTCCCTCCCTCCCAGATTAAAGTCCTGCTTGCCAGGACACTGGTAGAATTATTCAGCATGAGAATTATTCAGGATGTCTGCTTGCCATCTCCAATGGGAAAACTCCAACTTTCTGCGGTTCTAGGAATATGGATGCATGGTTTTTAGATCATCAGGAAAGAGAAAGGAAATAAATACTTAGTCCAAAGTGACCACCAGATAATCAAGAGAGACCATGTCTCTGGGCAACACACTCTGGACAACACATAAATATGAAACTACAAGGGCAAGTATTTTCACAATTCCATTTAGCTCCTTACAAGTGCTGACAAAGAAAGCCAGAGTAATGTGTAGGCAGGAGTTAGTTCTTTTTGACCATAGACCATTTTGCGATGCGAGGTGTTGTTGGTGCTATAGCTCACTTGGGCACTACAAGTTGCTATGGCAACAATCACTTCTCCACGCATCTTGTAGCTTGGAGCTCTGGGTAGCGATGGCAGTGGCTCAAACGTTAGCCGTTCTGAGGTTCCGCAGATGTCGACTGCAGTGCTGTCACACTGACTCCTGCTTTTGGAAGCCAAAGTGCTACACGCAGATCTCTGAGGCCTGTGCGCCGAATAAAAGATGACAGGCTACATCAGTAATGAACACACCTTGTGTGGCCATCAGGTTCAGGAACAGGACAGAAAACTGGAGCTTTTAGCTCAGAGTGGGCACTGCCAACTGCAACACAAGACCTTCTCCTTGGTGTAGGACATGAATAAAAAAAAAATCTACACATGATGGGGAAAAATTGGAATTGTTATACCCGTAACATGGTGACATTTTCAAATAAGAGTCCTTCTGAATTGGCACACAATTTAAATACCTATTTCAAATTCACTCCCTTAAATATACAAAATAAAATCTTAAGTTGCACATTATTTGTTTCTGAAAAGCTCCATGGTTGATCTGCTTCTTAAATGTGTGATTAAGACTATGTTTACTATCTTTAAGCCATGAGAATTGGAAAACACAAGCAAGCCACAATGATCTGAAAGCTACAATCGCAGCTTATGACTTTAAAGATTGTTACCTACCCACAGAGCACAGTCGTCCATCTGGCTCATCAGGACAGTCACACACAAAGTCTGTTGCCCTGGCAAAGCAAAGATGTGTGCATCCTCCATTATTCACACCACATGAGTTGGTACCTAAAACAAATTCAATCATTTAAAGTTGAGATTCACTTCTAACAGTCATGCCCTTCCCGCAGCATCCACTAGGGGGTGTAAAGGGGAGATGCACCACTATCTAGAGAACTAATGGAAATGAATGATCCGGTTTTGGCTGTTATAGTGTATGGTTTTTACACTTGGAGTTCAGGTGGGGAGGGAGAAGCAATGATGAATTTGATGGAAATCATGCTTAAGTGATCATCTTTGGAATGTACTGATGTTTTACAATGCACATTAAATCAATGGTTTCATACCTAAAAGCAAAAGAATGACAGCAGCCATTAACATGACATCTATTATATATCTAGCTTTAGATCAGAAATCTGATCAAGTCAAACCTGTCACAGTTACAAGTGTGGGGCCTAAATTGCAGCCAAAATCAATAAGGCTATGATGCTCAATATTATCAATAGTCCAAAAGGTACACTAATATCAGAAGGGGGCAGATGCATAGTTAAAATGGATACCTCCAAACGCTGCTGGCCAAATTCTTTTGCTCTACCATTAGCTTTGTGAATATGTAATCCTGCTCACTGGCTCAACATTGCCAAGTACTGACTAATGTGAAGTTCCTGTATTGGAATGGTGGATATGGACTAAATCCACCATTGTAATTCAGGTCTTCAACATCTTTTATCTAACTGGCCCCTTCTTTAAAAAAATTATAAGTAATAATCAGTAATTAATTATTGCTAATCAACATTCCGGTGCTGTAAAATAACTAATCGTGTTATTCAGATATTAAATGCTACCAAAGGTTTTTTTTTAAAAATAGCTAAACGTTGAAAGTTTTTCCTGAGCGTTTCCTTCTGTCTTGTTGTCCAGACTTTCTTCCCTTCCTTATATTTCATTTCCTGTACCAAATTCTTTCTTGGAATTTAGTTACTCTGATCAGCACTTCCTGCTGTTTCTTTTTGCTGTTAATTTCCCACTCCTTCAGTCTGAGTAATCAAGGTTAGTGTCCCAGGCCTTCAATCTTGATTATCGCATAGTTGTGAGCTCTGTTCCCTCAGGTCCTAGACGCTCACTAAGTGGCCTGGTTCAAAAACAATTAGTACCCAAATCATTTTCAGTCCAAACCTTCACTTTCTATACCTGTTTGTCTTTGTGGGGAGACCACGATGATGTCCATCAGTCCCTCCACATTAGCGAGGATGGTTTCCTTGTTCCGACCTGTATATTTGTCCACACGCTGGACTGATTTGGTTTGCCAGTCTGTCCAGTAAATCCAGCGATCGTGCTAATTTGTGAAAACAATTATTTTAGATTTTACATACAGCCATGCATGTAATTTAAAGTTGTCCAAATGTTTTTATTTTAAATACAATTTACATTTATATTGGGAAATGCATCCTATCTGGCAAAAAAAAAACTCCTTACAAACATCGGTAAATATGAAGCCAGTTAAGTTATTGAGCATCATTCATGTCTGGAGATCTGCTTCGACAGACCTGCCTCATTTCTGCTGTTGCACATGTACAACTGATACCCCATGCACTCTTAACTGAAGGCCTTTTGGAAATCCAAATACACCACATCTACTAGTTTTCCTTTATCCACCCTGCTTGTTATATCCTCAATGAACTCTAAACCTGTCAAACATAATTTCCTTTCACAAAACCAAGTTAACTCTGTCTGATTATAGAGTCATATCATCACTCAGCATGGAAACAGGCGTCAAAGAAAAGAGTACTATATATAATTCTGGTCGCTTTCTACCACAAGGATGTTGTAAAACTTGAGAGGGTGCAGAAAAGATTTACAAGGATATTTCCAGGGTTGCAGGGTTTGAGCTATCGGGAGAGTCTGAATAGTCTGAGCTTTTTTTCCATAGAGCTTCAGAGGATGAGGGGTGACCTTACAGCAGTTTAAAAAGTCATGAGGGGTATAGATAAGGTGAATAGTCAGGATCTTTTTCATACGGTGGGCAAGTCCAAAACTAGAGGGCATAGGTTTAAGAGAGGGGATAGACTTAAAAGGGACCTGAGGAGTAACTTTTTCACACAGAGGATGGTGCGTGTATGGAACAAGTTACCAGAGGAAGTAGCGGAGGTAGGTACAATTACAACATTCAAAAGGCATCTGGATGGGTTTATGAATGGGAACGGTTTAAAGGGAAATGCACTAAATGCTGGCAAATGGGACTAGATCAGATTGGAATATTTGGTGCAAACGAGTTGGAGTGAATTATGATTTTCTAAATACCCTTTAATAGCATTTTCCCAAAGATGACAAATGTTAGACCAACTGGCCTCTGATTTTGGAATCTAGGTGACATCAGGAGCAAGTGTTATACCTAAAATTTGAAACTTTAATTCACCGCGTAAGAATTGCTGTAATTAGCTATTCTCAGTTTCTCCACAGGATGACAATGTTACATTTAAAGTCACCATAAAGTTACAGAGCCCACTCTGTGGTGAGAAAAGGTTCACGTATTCTATTTTAGTTTGCTCCAGAGATAGAACAGTAATCTCTGGTAAAATCTGTTCAAATAAACACAGCTAAAATTATGACATACTTCTTCTGAAAGCATGTATTACAAAGAAGAAAAATATTTTCTTAACTTAGAAAATGTCACAGGAATTTTATGGGTTTTCTTGGTTGTCTTCCAAAGGTAATGGAATCTCATGAGACATTACGACCATTTTTCAACTGGACTTCCACTGAAGGATCCTGGGAGATCAGGGGATCCTCTTGGAAATTCTCCTCCCACACGATTTACTTGGACTAACCAGGAGGGATTGAAATGTGCATGCCTACAAGGACCAAGTCAGCGCTGTGGCCCAGGAGGAGACATAGAACTTCATAGGAAAAATCCACGTTTCATATTCATTCAACAATAATCATGTGTGCCTAAGACGCCTACAATAATGACAGTAAGTGCCAACCACTTCCAGAAAGGTCAACAAGCTAATAACAATGAGATCAATGAGCTCAAAACTATAAATATCATCAGTATGTAACAGTCCAAGTCAATGGTTCAATATTTCACTTTGTCTGATATCACCAGTAAAGGGTTAGACTACACATGTATCTTGATGTAAATTGCAGGCATCTATATTGTCTTGGTTGAGTTCAGACACTCTCCCCAAATGTCCTCACATATTTAATTAGAATCACTGAATTCCGACAGTGTGGAAGCAGGCCATTCAGCCCATCAAGTCCACATTGGCCCTTTAAACAGCATTCCACCTGGACCAACCCCTGTATGTCTCATGGTTAATCCACCTAGACAGGGCACATTAGCATGGCCAATCCATCTAACTTACACATCTTTGGACTGTGGAAGGAAACTGGAGCACCTGGAGGAAACCCATGCTGACACTGGGAGAATGTCTGTGCATTGTTTGCACAGACACCCAAGACTGGAATCAAACCCAGGTCCTTGTGCTGTGAGGCAGCAGTGCTAACCACTGAGCCACCGTGCTGTCCCAATCCTTATCTGCACTCTCTTAATTTGTTGAAAATGTGCCCGACTGCGGCTCTGGTATGAGCTTCAATTGGCGCAGGCCTCCCTGGCCCCATATCATTGTGATAAGGGCATGGAGTGAATGACACTCCCCTCCCCCACAAAACAACACTGATATAGAAGAATTAAATCCAGTCCCCATCCTTCCAGTTCTCCTTCATATTACTATAAATTCCTACTCATTATGTGTTTGCATTTCCTACACTTTTGACCTTGTCTTGAATCTTGTACATATCTTAAATACAGAGATTATCCAGCATTCGGTTATCCGAATATCAGATTATCTGGCAAGATCGCAAGGTCCGATACTTGGCTAAACTACGTTATCCAGCATTTGATTAACCGAATGAAACACTCCCTGCCCATGTTCCATGGCTAATCAAGGTTCCTCTGTAATTGCTAATAGGGCATTCCTTACCTGAGTTAGGGCAAAAGGATGTATAACTTGACCAACCAGAACTTGGCGCAGCTTTCCATTCAAATCACAACTCTCTATTCGATCTAAGTGAGCATCCACCCAGTAAATCCTGTCAGGAAAGATTTGGTTTCATAATAATTAATCATTCAGATTGCTTAATTGTGCATATACTTATGTCTGACATCAGAGAGGGAGAGAAGAAAGATGGTGAAGAGGAGAGAGAAAGAGAGGTAACAGCACATCAGCGAGGAGTGTGCTGACACAAGAGGTGACAGCACAGAGACAAAACAGTGGAGACAATGGAGTGGAGATGCGGGAGAGGAGGGAGCAATCAGGAAAGTACATGCAGAGAGTGGGAGGAGAGGAGCGTACAAAGAGAGAGATGAGGGAGTGGAGAGCAAGGATAGAGCAGAAAGAGAGGACTGTTCATTATCGTGAACTTGGCATCAGTAAGAAAGCTGAAAATATGTTGCTGGAAAAGCGCAGCAGGTCAGGCAGCATCCAAAGAGCAGGAGAGTCGACATTTCGGGCATGAGCCCTTCTTCAGGAATGAGGAGGGTGTGCCAAGCAGGCTAAGATA
>NC_057725.1:13608872-13614968 GCF_004010195.1 Chiloscyllium plagiosum
GCTTTTCCAGCAACACATTTTCAGCTCTGATCTCCAGCATCTGCAGTCCTCACTTTCTCCCATCAGTGAGAAAGTACCACCCAACTACTTCACAGCAGTTTGTAACATGAATATCATTCAGTAAGCAATTTAGCACAATGAGGAATTATTTTCCATCTAATAATAGTGTGAAACAAATCACAGTCAAAGACAATCAGAGTTGTCAGTTTCTGCAACACTGACAGTTCTGGTTAATCTTAAGATGTTAGTAAAGGAGATCCCTGGCACACAGCATAAGATTTTCCTTCCGAATCGATGTTGATTAATTACATTTCTCATCCCTCACTTGCCTTATATACTGATTATCTAATGGCTATTTTTCATATTTTTTGCTCTTTCTCAGCTCACCTTCTTGAGTCATAATCCAAGGTCAGCCCATTTGGCCAACCCAAATCTGTATTAATGAGGACTTTCCGATCTGTGCCATCCAACTGCGCACGCTCAATTTTGGCAAGATTTCCCCAGTCTGTCCAGAACAGATACCTATCAGAATACAACAAACATGTCCACATTTTTACATTTAACTTTTTCATTTCATGGCTAAAATGTTTGATCTGAAGAAGTATGTTAACTCATGAAACATCACTTTCTCAATGTCCTAGCATTTCAGATCAACAATGGGGTGATACACACTGTGTAGATTACCTCAAATTGGTGTGTGTGTTACTGTTATTAGCCATATTCTTATTAAATTTTATTGTTAACCTGGGTCATGGAGTGAAGGTTGATTTTTCATCTTGGTTCTGAGTTCTACTGTAAGATGTCTAATACAGAGGCCGAGGAAGAAGGGCAACTTCTGTGGAAAAGGTAGGACATGTTTAACTGTGAAATGTCTTCCATCACATACAGATTTTCTTACTTTTAAATTTACTTTGGAAAGACTGAAGGATGAAGAGAAATCTTCTGAACCTCTGATATGTATGTTTATTTTTTACTTAAAACAAAATGTGTACCTAGCCCAATTTCCTCTCAGATAAACTTTGCTATAATGCAAATTTATTTGAATGCTTTTGCATGAATTTCTAAATGCCTGGTAACAACAATCTTGGAAGTTTTAAAATTCTTTCATGGGATAGAGCATTGTCAAAGGCAGCATTTGTTGACTATCTCCAATTGCCCTTTGAACTGAGAAGCTTGCTAGATCAATGCAGAAGGCATTTAGGAGTCAACTGCATTACTCCGGGTCATATGTAGGCAAGATGTCACATTTCCTTCCCTGACATGTATGATTGAACTGTAATGATTGTAACAAGGTCAGCCAGGTGGACCTCATAGAATATGAGTTCCCCGATTGGGGCTGCAATCTGGTCCAATCAGAGAGCCCTGGCTGACAGATATAAACTGGAGTGTCAGAGGTTCTGTTCACTCTGACAGCGGAGGGAGCTGGGTCGGTGGTAAGGGCTCTTCATGTGTAAATAAAAGGTGATTTGATTATGTAATGCTGGCCTCTGTAGAGCTATTTTATGAACCGACTGGGATTTTACAATAACCAATGATAATTGCCAAAACTCAGACTAATCTTCAGTCCCCTGCTTGTTTCAACTAAATTCAAATGACACAGCTGCTCGTGGTGGCATTTGAATCCATGCCAAAGTATGAACCTGCACTTCTGGCTCTGAAACTGTTACTGGCTCATCTTTAGTTCGCAGAATGGCTGTAGGCACATATGAGAAATCAACATACTCAGTGGAAAAATACACTACACAGACACTTCTAGAATTGATGTGTTCTTTACCTAATTTTTATGGTGTTGAACTTTATTGCACTTAAAAGTAGTCGAAGAGTGTGGTGCTGGAAAAGCATAGTCGGTCAGGTAGCTTCCGACAATCAGGAAAGTCGGCGTTTCAGGCATAAGCCCTTCATTGGGAATTCCTGAAGGGCTTATGTCCAAAATAGCGACTTTCCTGCTCCTCGGATGCTGCCTGACCTGCTGTGCTTTTCCAGCAACACACTCTTCGACTCTGATCTCCAGCATCTGCAGTCCTCACTTTCTCCTACTTTTCAGAAGTAGGTAGATGTTGATTTGTTATATTTATGTGGAAAGTGACATACACAAAATATGAACTTTATACAAAATTTTGTGAATCTGACTTGATTCTAGCTCCGCAAAAAAAAAAATTACTCACCCTTTCCTAGGGAATACAGCAATTGCCCTTGGTTCATCCAGGCTGTTGTTGATTAATACTTTCCGGCAGCTTCCATCAAGCCAGGACACTTCAATGGTGTTCCTGCCAGTGTCTGTCCAGTACAGGTTCCTTGCTACCCAGTCAATGGCCAAACCATCAGTCGTTTTTAAACCCTGGCCAATGACTGTCATCATGCCACTGCCATTTAGATTGGCACTTCTGATGAGACAAAACGTCAAGTTTTACTTTACAAAGATGAGAAACTGCGAGAAGGCAAAGGGACTTGGGTGTCTGGATACATAAATCAGTAAAGGCTGGTACACAGGAAGGATAACGTAACAGGCGTAGAAATTGTTGGCAAAACTGGGCAGGTCTGGCAGTATTTTGAAGAGAAAGAAAAGTTAACATTTTGGATTCGGTGATCCTTCTTCAGAATGCCATTTGACAAAAACCGTTATTTCTTTGAATTAAAATCCTCAGTTTCTCTGGTCTGGCACCTTTAATGTTCTTGTCAGCACAGTCATCAGACGGTGGTCAGAAGCCAAAGCCTCAAATCATTTTTCTTTTCTTAATCCAGAGGAAACTAGGTCAAACATTAACCCTCTGCTCAGATAGCTGAGTAGGAATTAAACCCAAGACTACGGTGATCTATGCACCTCACGCGTTCATTGGATAAAATCCTCGAACATCATCAGGAATGAAATAAAAATCTCAGCCCATTAAACAAAAAGTAGCACAACTCTCCGATGCAATATTTTTTTCTTTTGTGGATGGTGAACCATCAGTTATTGTAGTATACTAGCTGAGAGACCCTTTTAGATAGAGTGGCAAAATATCCTCATCATTATTTCAACAGTTTATAATCCAACATCAACTCCTGACTAACCGAATAAGATTCCAAATTGATTGTGAACAGTTACTATGTAACCAGGTGCCATAGATGTGTAAGGAAGCTGGCTCAGCTTCCAGTGATTTCTCTTTTAGGAAGCAGCTTCTCACCTTCACTGGGTAATTTCTTAGCAGACGGTAGAATTAAGTGAATTAGAAATGGTGTCAGAGAAGAACAGGTAGGAAAGGATTAGGGATGGACTGTGTGAACACGTGGTAAGGGTGAGAATTGGAGACAAAGTCAATTATTAGGAGCATGAACGGGCAATTCAGTCCATAGAGGCTACCCCATCATTCAATACAATCGAAGTTGATTGAACACTTCAACGCCTTTTATCACCCCATTGCAATATATGCCAGCAGTAATCAAACATCTATCAATCTGATGGAGGTCCCTGGACCGAAAGCATTAACCCTTCCTTGATGAATCACACAACTGAGGTTAAAAACACCACTAGTCTGGAATTTTCAAACAAAAGCCTTTAACACTGAGGTGACCTGTTTCCAAACTGATCTGAACTAACTGCTTTCTCCAGGAGAAACTGTTTTGATCTTTGACCCCAGTCAGGTTTTCTGAGAACTGCCCGAAAGCTTTCCAATCTCTGGGTTTTCCTAAAATAAAATTAATCTTTTATTCTTTTCAATCAAGAAAGCAAGTTAATGCCTTTCAATAAGAAAACGAAAGAACTGCAGATGCTGTAAATCAGAAAACAATCATAGAAATTGCCCTCAAAGGGTCACTCTACCTTTTTTTTAAAACTCATTCATGGGATGAGGGCATCGCTGGGTAATGCGTATTTATTGCCCATCCCAGAGGGCAGTTAAGAGTTAACCCCATCACTGTGGCTCTGGTGTCACATGTAGATCAGAATGGCAGTTTCCTTCCCGAAAGGAGATTAGTGAATCAAATGGATGATCCAACAATTGGCAATGGAATCCTGGTTATCACAGGCTCTTGGTTCCAGATTTTTATTGAATTCAAATTCCACCTTCTGCCATAGCAGGATTTGAACCTGGGTCCTCAGAATATTTCCCAGGTCTCTGGGTTAAGGGTCCAGCGATAATACAACTAGGCCATTGCCTCCTCAAACATTAACTCTGATTTCTCTCCACAGATGCTGCTAGACCTCCTGAGCTTTTCCAGCAATTTCTAGTTTTGTTTTGACTTCCAGCATCTGCAGTTCTTTTGGTATTTTATTATAAATCTATCAATATCCACCTTAAACATACTGAAAGATTGAAGTTCCACAGCCGTCTGTGCAAGAGAATTCCAACAGTTCACTACCTCAAATTTAAGGTGCACCACCTCCCTTTCTTTTTCAATTATGCTCCCTGATTTTAAATCAGGAGAAACATCCTAGAGGGATAGACAGGTTGTACGCAGTTTTAGATTAGATTAGATTACTTACAGTGTGGAAACAGGCCCTTCGGCCCAAAAAGTCCACACCGACCCTCCGAAGATCAACCCACCCAGACCCATTTCCCTACATTTACCCCTTCACCTAACACTACGGGCAATTTAGCACGGCCACTTCACCTGACCTGCACATCTTTGGACTGTGGTAGGAAACCCGAGCACCCGGAAGAAACCCACGCAGACACGGGGAGAACGTGCAAACTCCACACAGTCAGTCGCCTGAGGCGGGAACTGAACCAAGGTCTCTGGCGCTGTGAGGCAGCAGTGCTAACCACTGTGCCACTGTGTTTCAACAAGATCATCTGTTATTGATTTTTCTAGTTCAAGGCTAAAGCAAGAAACATTAGTCATTCATTATTCACACATTTAAAACAACATTGAATTGTAGTTCACTAGCAATGTTGCATCGTTACCTGATCACATCCAGGAAGACATCCGTATAATAAACCTTCATCTCCACACTGTCATAATCCAGGGAAATAACATTGTGCAACTCAGGAACTGGAACATGCACGTCTGTATAATCAGTTGTGTCCAAAGAAATTCTGCGAATACTGCCACGACTAGAGAAGAGCAGATACGTCTCGGGAGCATTGTCACAGGTTCTCCCATCATTTTTCATCTGGATTCCTGTTGGGCACGCACACGTGATACCACCAGGGCGTGGGAGACAGAGATGGCTGCAGCCTCCATTCCTGACACTACACTTGTTAAATCCTGCCCAAAGACAAAGCAAAACTTCTCTCAATGTGAGATCTGCTTAACTGAATCCTGGGATAGATATCATCCACTAGGTATTATCACTCCTGAGGACCCCTGGAGTGTTAATGGAAATTTGTAGCAGAACTGGATCATTTGAGATTGTTGACTGAAACGAGTTAAAAGATAAGTTGACAGTAGAAACAAAAATAGGATTCTGAAAGAAGGAGATGCTTAAAATGAGTATCCAACATTTAAAATGAAAGGAAAGGAAATTGAGTTGCCACAACTAGAATTAGCTACGATACAGTTAGAAATGAGAAAAAAAAGACTTAGAGAAATGAAAGGACTTGACTTAGAGAGGAAGAAAAATTTTAAAAGCTTGAGGAGAAGAAAGAAGAGGAGAGGAATGGAATGGGAAATAGAGATTAGAAAACTTCAACGGTAAGAAAAATACAGAGATTAATGGAAAAGGAAATGGAATTTTCAGAAAAGCTTGAACTCCAAAAATATAAGAAATTCATACAAAACAAAACTTAAGAGTACAGAAAGATGCTGCACAACATCGTGACTTGGAATTAATTTACCGTTTCTTCACAATCACTGGGTCAAGATTCTTGATCTACTGCAGGTGCTGGAGATTAGAGTCCAGATTAGAGTGGTGCTGGAAAAGCACAGCAGGCCAGGCAGCATCCGAGGAGCAGGAAAAATCGACGTTTCGGGCAGAAGGTGTTCATCAGGAATGAGGCTGGGAGCTTTGAGGGTGGAGAGATAAATGGGAGAGGGGTAGGGCTGGGGAGAAGGTAGCTGAGAGTGCAATAGGTGGATGGAGGTGGGGGTGAAGGTTGAATATGCCTTCCGATGCATCTCATCCATGTCCCTCAATGCCCTCAAACCCCACCCCTCCAACCGCAATAAGGACAGAAC
>NC_057725.1:13615036-13618312 GCF_004010195.1 Chiloscyllium plagiosum
TGCCACCGCAGGAATTGCAAAACCTGCGCCCATATCTCCCCGCTCACCTCCAGCTAAGGCCCCAAAGGAGCCTTCCACATCCATCAAGGTTTCACCTGCACTTCCACATGTCACGTACTGTATCCCTTGCATCTGATGCGGTCTCCTTTACATTGGGGAGACTGGACACCTTCTAGCACAGTGCTTTAGAGAACATCTCCGGGACACTCGCACCAAACAACCCCACTGCCCGTGGGCCGAACATTTCAACTCCCCCTCCCACTCTGCCGAGGACATGCAGGTCCTGGGCCTCCTCTGCCGCCAATCCCTCACCACCCGAAGCCTGCAGGATGAACGCCTCATCTTCCGCCTCGGGACCCTTCAATCCCAGGGCATCAATGTGGATTTCACCAGTTTCCTCATTTCTCCTTACCCCAGTTCCAACCTTCCAGCTCAGCACCATCCTCATGACCAGTCCCACCTGTTAATCTTCCTTCCCACCTCTCTGCTCCACCCTCCTCTCCGACCTCTCACCTTTACCCCCACCTCCATCCACCTATCGCACTCTCGGCTACTTTCTCCTCAGCCCCACCCCTTCCCATTCAACTCTCCACCCCCGAGGCTCCCAACTTCATTCCTGATGAAGGGCATTTGCCCGAAAAGTTGATTTTCCTGCTCCTCGGATGCTGCCTGACCTGCTGTGCTTTTCCAGCACCACTCTAATCTTGACAAGATTCTTGATCTGTCTCCTTAGCACCACTGTGGAGCTGCAGCTATGCCACACGGACTGCAGCAATTCAACAATGTGTCTCGTTATCATCTTCTCAAAGGTATTAAGGCTTGAGCAACAATTGCTGGCCTCACCATGGTGCCCCAATCCCATGGCAAATATTAAAAACTTCCATTCCCGCTCAGAAAGGAAATATTTTGCTCTCATTTGCACACTGTACTTTGGTTTGATATAAAGGAAAACATGCCAATTATGAAAGCAGAATGTAGAGAGTTGGTTGAAAGTTAATTGCAGTACAGGCCGAGGAATCGAGAGTCGTTGCTTTGAGGTGCTGTCAGGATTGTGTGACAAGTTTATAGCATGAGAAGTTTATAAAGAACTGATTCCATAATAAACGTGGAAATAGAAATGTGTAATGGAAAAGGATGATATGAAAAAGCAATAGAATGTGATAACAGTTAATACATTTTATGGTCATCAAGGTTTTATGGATATAGGTTCAGAGAAGAGCCTTCCACGCACACAGTAGAAATCAACTAGCAAGAAATATGAAACATAATCAACATTCATAATCAACATTAACACTGCTAAAGAACAGACACAAGGTTGAAGTTTTCTATTTTTCTTGACTTTGTATTGAGTTTAGCAATGTTTAAGTTCTATTCTATCAAGCAATGAAATAGAACATGGAATGGAACATACCACAAGGGAACGGAACATACCGACAACGGAATGGAACATACCGACAACGGAACGGAACATACCGACAACGGAATGGAACATACCGACAGGTCGAGCTCGGTCAATAGCTTGAATGTCCATGAGCCCAGGCAAGTTGCCTCGCACTGTAATGATGTCATTGCCTGTGTTCTTGTCTGCTCGCTGGATGCTTCGTGTTTGCCAGTCTGTCCAGTAAATGTGAGAATCGAGCAGAGTCAGACCATAAGGGTGCTGAACTGGTGTAACCAGGGTACGGCGGTTCACACCATTCAGGTCTGCTGCCTCAATACGCTGGGCAAAAAAAGACATTGTAGTGAACTACAATAGGATTCGTCTTCGGACAAGTGCAACAGTGCTAATCAAAGCAAATCACAAAAAAAAATGATTGAACACAATTTTAAGTGGAAGTCAATGTCAAATGAGGATTAAAACTATTGAGACCAACACAGTGTTCTTGTAGAAATAAGATATTCTTTGATCACAACCAGGCTTTGAAAATATCATCTTGGAAGACAAAAAAATTCCTGATGACAACAAACATGCTTTGGGGAAACAATGAAAATAGCAATGGCTGTCATTTCATGCTATAGATTTTATTTCAATTGTTTGCTGCACTGATTCTGCCTCAGAACCAGTGTATGTACCTCAGTGTGCGCATCTGCCCACAGGAGACGGGAGCCCTCTTTGTCAATCACTAAACCATTCGGCCATCCCAGGTTACTGTTAATAAGAACCACTCTGTCTGATCCATCCATTGCAGCACGCTCCAGTTTGGCATGTTCGCCCCAGTCTGTCCAGTACATGAACCTAACAATGTACAATAGAAAGGTCTCAAGTTAATCTGGATCTTTACTGTCGAACATTAAATAACATTAATGGGACAATTGTTGAAGAATTTATCTACTGGTTAGCAGTAACACTTGACAATTAATAGGAAATGGTGGGATGCATATTCTTAAAATAACCAGATTTACAACCATTTTATTATTAGCAATCAAGTGCAATTAGCCATTGTTGCAATGTATTAAAATAGCAGAGGAAAACGTTAAGAAGAAATTGGATTTGTATAACATCTTTCTCATCCACATGACATATCAAATGTTTAGTTGAAAGTGAGGACTGCAGATGCTGGAGATTAGAGTCAAGAGTGTGGTGCTGGAAAAGCACAGCAGGTTAGGCAGCATCCAAGGAGCAGGAAAATCAACATTTTGGGCAAAAGCCCTTAATCAGGAATGAGGCTGGGAGCCTCGGGAGTGGAGAGATAAATGGGAGGTGGGTGAGGCTGGGTAAAGGTAGCTGAGATTGAGGTGGGGGGTAATGGTGATAGGTTGAGGGGAGGCTGGAGCGGTTAGGTGGGAAGGAAGATGGTCAGGTAGGACAGGTCATGAGGGCAGTGCTGAGCTGGAAGACTGGAACTGGGATAAGGTAGGGGGAGGGGAAATGAGTCGGTGTACAGGAGGCATGGTGGGAAGAGATGTAATCAGAAGGCAGGATGGGAGGACGTGTAATACAGCTACTTAGTTTACACCTCCTCCCACCCGGCCTCCTGGACTACAGATCCTCCCACCCTGCCTCCCGTAAAAATGCTATCCCTTAATCCCAATTCCTTTGCACCATCGTATCTGCTCCCAGGAGGACCCGTTCCACCACAGAACACACCAGATGGCCTCCTTCGTTAAAGACCGCAAATTCGCTTCCCACGTGGATGATGATGCCCTCCACGCATCTCATCCACATCCCGCACCTCCGCCCTTGAACCCCATTCCTCCAATTGCAACAAGAACAGAACACCCCCTTGGTCCTCACCTTTCACCCCATCAACCTCTGTGTACATCGCATCATCCTCT
>NC_057725.1:13618373-13623709 GCF_004010195.1 Chiloscyllium plagiosum
CCTATCCACTTTCCATAAAGCCCGTTCCCTCTGCGACTGCCTCATTAGGTACACGCCCCCGAACAACCCACCCTCCCCTCCCAGCATCTTCCCTGCCACCACAGGAATTGCAAAACCTGTGCCCACACTTCCCTCTTCACCTCTGTCCAAGGCCCCCAAAGGAGCCTTCCACATCCATCAACATTTTACCTGCACTTCCACATGTCATTTACTGTATCCGTTGCTCCCAATGTGGTCTCCCCTACATTGGGGAGACAGGGCGCCTACTTGCAGAGCGCATCAGAGAACATCTCCACGACACCCGCACCAATCAACCCAAACATTCCATGACAGAACACTTCAACTCCCCTTCCCACTCTGCCAAGGACATGTAGGTCCTGGGCTTCCTCCATTGTCATTCCCTAACCACCCGACGCATGGAGGAAGAACACGCCTCATCTTCCACCTCAGGACCCCCCAACCTCATGGCATCAATGTGAATTTCACCAGTTTCCTCATTTCTCCTTCTACCTTATCCCAGTACCAACCTTCCAGCTCAGCACTGCCCTCATAACCTGTCCTACCTGTCCATTTTCCTTCCCATCTATCCGCTCCACCCTCCCCTCCGACCTATTACCTTCTACCCCATCTCCATCCAACTATTGCACTCTCAGTTACCTTCCCCCCCCGCCCCAAACTCTTCCCATTTATCTCTCCACCCCCGAGGCTCCCAGCCTCATTCCTGATGAAGGGCTTTTGCCTGAAACATCGATTTTCCTGGTCCTCGGAGGCTGCCCGACCTGTTATGCTTTTCCAGCACCACTCTTGACTCATATCAAAGTATTTCACAGCCAATTAATTCATTCTGTTTCTTGACTTGTGGGTATTGTTATTATCCTTAGTTCAGCAGTAACACTCTTGGCTCGGAATCGAAGGGTGGAGTTTTGAGCATAAGGCCTTGATACCCACGTGCAATACCTCCACAATACTGCACAGTCGGGGGTGCTGTTTTCCAGAAGAGACATCACCTCAAGTAGACGGAAAAGTTTCCTTTGTAGTATTCAAAATAAAACAAAAAGGTGCTCTCCTGGTGTCCTGGCCATTCTTTATCTTTCAGTCAATAACAATAAAACCAAGTATTTGATTTTTCTTTCATCATTTGTTGGCAGGACTTTGCTGTGTGCAAATTTGATGCAATGTCTCCCCACCTTACAGCTATACTACCCTTCGTTGGGGTTGTAAAACATGTTTGAGCATCCTCAGTCCGTCAAAAATGCAACTCAATGTCATTTCTTTCTTGAGGTGAATGTGGCCCCTATTTGCATACAGGAACATCTCACACAGCACATGAGATGACTGAACAGTTAATCTGTTTTTTCTGGTGGTAGTTGTGGGAATAATATTTGCCAGGACAGCGGAAGAACTCTGTGCTGTAAGTGATTCAAAATAATTCCTTCGTCCTGTTCCAACCCACCTGAATAAACAGCCAGGGCTGCCATTATAAGCCTGAAGAAGAGAGTGAAGCCTGGGCAATGAAGCTCCCCCTCATTACAACACTGCAGTGCTGGCAGACGATGTGCTTGACATTGCATTACAGCTTGCACCTTCTGCCCAAGAGGCAAGTGCACTCGCAACTAAGGCAAACCGACTCCTTAGTCGAGCAACATATTTAAAGAAATGCATTTACAGAACTTAAAATACTCCTCAGCACTCTTCAACATTAAGACTGTGACCCAACACAGAATATATAGTGCAATCAACAGAAAACCATTTGCCACTTAGTTATTGCATTTTCACACATTGCTTTATTTTTAGGAATAAATTATTTATTTTACATTTATTTTATATACATAAGACCACAATTTAAAAATAATGAGTTTATTATTCAACGACATAGCCCATTGGCAGGTAATTATGAGTTGCCTACTCACCCTTTATCATGATGAAGAGCAATGGCTCTCGGACTGTCCAAGTTCTGCCAGATCAGAACCTTCCTCATTGTTCCGTCCAAATTAGCAACTTCAATGCGGTTTGTCCCTGTATCTGTCCAATATATTTTACGGCCTGTGATATCCACTGCCAATCCATCGGTAGTCATTAACCCTGTGAAGAGAAAACACCGATGACACAATATACTGTTCCTATTCTGGAATTACACTCATCGTACACTCGCTTCCAATCGTAAATTTATTCTGAGTTAGGAAAAACAAGCTTCTATGCTTTGCTTCCAACAGAGATGAGAATTAATCTGGTACTATATAGGTGAGCTCCTGGCTCAAAGGTTTATTAAAACTGAAGAATGGCAGAGGAGGACTTGTACACCAGGTCATATACATTATATCAAAACACAATTAACTTCTTATAGTCTATTATTAATGACAAAAAAACTTGGGACCCAATAAACCACGCATTTGGTGCAGCTACCAAAGAGATTTGGGAAGGTCTTTGATGGAGCCAACAGCAGTCTCACCAACCAGCTGCAGAACCCAAACTGCTTCTTTTCAGAAGTTACCTGGCAAAGTATGTGCCAATCAGGGATAGGGCAGAGCAGCAAAAGACCCACTCCCAGATGAAGGACCCAGAGTAGGATCCTGCACTACCCCTGAGAGCTTCCAGCATCTGACTAGCAGATTCTCAGTGCTCAGCAGTACCATTGGGACGGTAGTGGCTGCTGCCAGTACTATATCTTAGGACCATCGATAGACTCAGATGAATGGCAGTAGCGGGGGGGGGAGGGAGGATTTTGAGGTTAGTGCCTCACAGGAGTAGGTCAGAGTTGGGTCAGCAGCAAAGGGAGGGTAACAGCTCTCAGTAGATAACACCACCACCAATTACCACCCCCTTATGTGTGCTGCTAGTTGAATTGGCAATGGGACAGAAAGACAATCCAATAGTCCTCCTGCCGTGGAAGGTGGTGGGGCTTTGTCGAACACTCTCCCGTCCACCAAACCTGCAATGGGAGAGGGCATTAAATTCTAACCATTTGTCCATCTATGGAACCTCACTGTTTTACAGAATATTACAAGATATGCAGACTGGCACTGACCCCTCACCTGTTGTTACAATGTCTTCCTGTTGGGATCCATTCAGATCTGCCCTGCTGATTTTATTCAGCGTGCTGTCTGACCAATACACCTTGCCTAAAGTAAAAAGACACTTCTTCAGTTCTGCTGGGTGGAAGGGTTAACTTCTGAATGACTCAACAACCTGCTTGTTTCTTTGTATGCTCTCGACTCACACAAGGTCAGACATATTCAGGTTTCAATCAACTAGGAGAAAGTGAGGACTGCAAATGCTGGGGATCAGAGCTTAAAAATGTGTTGCAGGAAAAGCGCAGCAGGTCAGGCAGCATCCAAGGAACAGGAGAATCGATGTTTCGGGCATAAGCCCTTCTTCAGGAACGAGGAAGGTGTGCCAAGCAGGCTAAGAAAAAAGGTAGGGAGGAGGGACTTGGGGGAGGGGCAGTGGGAATACGATAGGTGGAAGGAGGTTAAGGTGAGGGTGATAGGCTGGAGAGGGGGTGGGGGCGGAGGCGGAGAGGTGGGGAAGAAGATTGCACGTCAAGAAGGTAGTATTAAGAATCAAGATGCAGTTTGCTGACTGGATATGACTTCAGTGTATTGCTGCAGTGTGTCTAATTAAGTTTAATGGGTCCTGAAGGGGCCCCTTTGATTTGAGCTTCCTGTAGAGGAATGTTGTCAGGTTTGGCTCAGATGGGCTAGATGTGAAGGCAGTCCATGATGACCTTCTCCTGTGCATGGACTCAGTCAACCTGTTGAGGGTATGAGAGTATCACAAGGGATACCCTGTGACATCATCTATAATGATTGACTATGATAGGTATTCCAGGTCAATCCTGCTCAATCGGTGGCAGGTGGATTTGTGCCAGAGGAGATCTTGCACCTCATCATCGCCCTTACTTAGAAATCCATCTCAGCCCTGCTGAAGAGTCCTAGCTAGCAAAGCCAGCCTTCATCTACAGTGCTAGACAGGATCACTCTATGGGCTATTCTACAAGCTCCAGTGCTGGTCATGAACCAAATGATCACCACCATGTTGAGTTGTTCACTCAGTTAGTTTCTTCCTCCAGAGTTTGTCATAAAGGACACTCATGGAATTCTTCTGGGGCAAGAAGCTGTATTTCAGTTGCCGCTAAAGTTCTGAGTCTCTCTTTTAGAAAAGGGGTCAGTTGCTGTTGTGTATTTGCTGTCAGTTGGTGACTTTCTGGCTTCACATTCTATATTGATTATAATGAGGGCAGCCAGGTGGACCTCATAGAATATGAGTTCCCTGATTGGGGCTGTTAACCTGGTTCACCACCCTTTTTCAACAAAAAAAGAACAGAACTGTCAGACATCCTGTTCACTCTGAGGGAGCTGGATCACATCAAGGACTCTGCACGAGTAAATATAGAGTGACTTGGTGACAGGATACCAGCTTCTGTAGAATTATTTTATTACTTTTTACTGAACTTCCTCCTGGATAGCCATGTATTTCTTCCACTGGTTGCATGACTCACTTATAACATCCATAATGGTTAATGGATGTTCAAGGACCATTCCTTCCTAACACTTTAGGGAGTCAATTGTCTTTTACCACAGCCTGGTCTAGGTTTGAGACATTTTCGCCTCAAGCCAGAATTCTCCTCCATCAAGAGTAGTAGCTGTAGTTCCAGAATCATCTCTCAGGTATCTGTACCTCCACCAGTCTGGCTTTGAGTGGCTGATGTGCTAGATGATGGAAGAGTGGAATGGATGACAGCAACTTGCTGGGCTGGCATACGTTACTGGCCAGCAAATGGCCAAAGCCATCCAGAGCCTTAAAACAGCGGCACTAACCCTGAGGGCACTCGTAGTGTCAAGGCAGCTCATGCATGCAGTGGACATTCATTTGAGCTGACTCCTGTCTGGCAGAATCACACACTGGCCGCAGACCCCATGACCTCCCATACAGACCTCACCGTACAATTTGAGTAATCTGTAGGAAATACCCTCCAAGTCTTCCCAGCTAGTCCATTGCAGTTTTCAGTTCAGACCTTTGTTGTACACTCTTCATTTCCTTTCCTATGTCTGCAATTTGGATATATCCTGGCATTAAATGGTAGTGCACTGCTAGTGTCTCTACCTCTGGGCCAGAAGAACCATGCAGGAATCCCAACTCAGGCTATGGTGGCCATTGACATGTGTCATAACAAGTCCAAATAAACTAATTGTAAAATAATTTTTAAAAAGGAAAATGGTGGCAAAACTCTACGCTAACCACAAGCTGTTGTGGTTCTGTTCGCCGAGCTGGAAGTTTTTGTTGCAAACGTTTCGTCCCCTGGCTAGGCGACATCATCAGTGCTTGGGAGCCTCCTG
>NC_057725.1:13623881-13648532 GCF_004010195.1 Chiloscyllium plagiosum
CTGCGGAAGATGGACTGTTCCACATACCCGACGAAGAGGCAGGAATAGCTGGGGCCCATGCGGGTGCCATGGCTACTCCTTTGGTTTGGAGGAAGTGGGAGGATTGGAAAGAGAAGTTGTTCAGAGTGAGGACCAGTTCAGTCAGTCGAAGGAGGGTGTCAGTGGAAGGGTACTGATTGGGTCGGCAGGAAAGGAAGAAGCGGAGGGCTTTGAGGCCTTCGTGATAGGGGATGGAGGTGTTTAGGGACTGGATGTCCATGGTGAAGATAAGGCATTGGGGGCCGGGGAGGTGAAAATCATGGAAGAGGTGGTGTCCCAAACATAGTTGGGGGGTTCTTGGACTAAGGGGGACAGGACCGTGTCGAGGTATGCAGAGATGAGTCCAGTGGGGCAGGAGCAGGCTGAGACAATGGGTTGGCCGGGGCAGTCAGGTTTGTGGATTTTGGGCAGGAGGTAGAAACGGGCGGTGCAGGGTTGTGGGACTATGAGGTTGGAGGCGGTGGATGCGAGATCTCCTGAGGTGATGAGGTTATGGATGGTCTGGGAGATGATAGTTTGGTGGTGGGAGTGGGGTCATGGTCAAGGGGGCAGTAGGAGGAGGTGTCCGCGAGCTGGCGTTTAGCCTCAGCAATGTAAAGATCGGTGAGCCAAACTACCACTGTCTGCCGGTTTGATAGTGAGGTTGGGGTTGGCGCGGACGGAGTGGAGGGCTGCATGTTGCGAGGGTGGACAGGTTGAGGCGGTCAATGTCGCGGTGGCAGTTGGCTATGAAGAGATCGAGGGCAGGTAAAAGGCCAGCACGGGGTGTCCAGGTGGATGGGGTGTGTTGGAGCTGGGAGAAGGGGTCGTCAGAGGGTGTGTGGGAGTCCTGGTTGAAGAAGCAGGCGAGGAGGTGAAGCCGGCGGAAGAAATGCTCGATGTCTCGCCGCGTGTTGAACTAGTTAATCTGGGTGCGTAGGGGGATGAAGGTGAGGCCTGTGCTGAGGACTGATCTTTCATCCTCAGAGAGGGGGAGGTCTGGAGGGATGGTGAAAATATGGCAGGGCTGGGAGCTAGGATCTGGTGTGGGACTGGAGCTGGGAGTGGGGGCGGGGTTAGGTGCGGGAGTGGTGATCGGCATGGGGGCGGGGACACATGCGGCGTGGTCATTGTGCAGGCGAGTGACATCACTGGGGGTGGAAGTAGATGCGGCGACGGCAACTCCGGGGGCGGAAGTGGCTGCGGTGAATGCAGAAACGGTGTTGCTCCCGGTGGTTGTGGACCCCGCGGAGGCCGCGAATCTGTCGGCGATGGTCTTCCTGGCGATCGTGGAGGTTTCTCCCAACTTACAAAACTACAAACGACAGGTCGGCAAAGAGCGATCGTGTACAAATGGGGGCAAAATCAGAGTCAATGACCAATCAATTGTGTTCTTGTTTTCAACATTGGACTTGCAGTGGTACAAATCTGAGATTCCCAAGTAATTCCATATAGATTATAGATTTCTTTAATATATTGTCACTTGTGCTGAGGTACAGTGAAAACTGGGTAATGTCACCACATTCCATCTTGGATTACAGAATAAATTACTGAATAATTTGCACAAATGGTAAAATACTGAAATAATTAATATTAAATTGATTATAGCCATGCCAAATTAGTTTCAAATGCTGAGGCCTTTTAGTTTAATCTATAGCAATAAAAATATTTTGTCTGCCTGGATTGTTTTGGCTGGTTGGTTTTGAGGCTGCATCTGTTGTGGGGGAGGAATATGGTTCTATTTTTTAGACAACATTGGTGACAATGATGGCATGGTTGTGGGGGTTGGTTCATTTAAAAGAAAAAACAGGACCCCCAAAACACAGATTCCCCTGGCTGGACAATGTTTCCCTGAGGTATCAGATAGGATTAATAAAAGGATGGATGGGGGCAAGAGTGGGATGGGGATGGATTGTAATGTACAAGAGTGACATGGTAAGACTGGATGGAAAGATGGAATTGTTGTGTGACAAAATGATCCAAAATTCGTCATTGAAATATTCTTTTTTGAAAAATGAAATTCCACCAGATTTAAATGAAATGTCAGGTGAACTAAGAAGTATGTATAAGTGAATTGATTGTATGGATAAGTATCATGACAACAGAACCTCCAAAGGCACTACACAGTTGAATTCTGCACAAACTTAGACTGAAGGAAAGCACAGCTACGAAAACAGAAATCCTGAACAGGGACTGTGTAATGAAACAAGAGTTTAGTTAAGAAGTTGTTTTCTTTAGTAATAGATACTGAAATTCTAACAGGCAGATTTCAAGAAAACAGAATGCCTTTTCCTCAAAACACTAATCAAATGTAAGTTTCCAGCCTTTTCAACTCAGACAAACCAACCCAGAATTACACCATTACATTCTGTGCCTGTGAGCATGATGCAAATTTTTGACAATTTATGTACTTATATTGCTCAGCCTTTTACTCATGGACAGATTTATGTAGCTTTATTTAAAGTGAGAAGTCTTGATTTCATTGAAGTCTTTGATGAAAGAATAACAAGGAATCCTCTATTTGAATAAGTCCTGTTGCAATAAAGATATGAATTTGACCACAAGTGCTTTTCTGGGTCTCTGCTTGTATTAGTTTGTATATTCAAACAATAGATCAGTAAATGTTTGTAAGTAAAGGGAACCCAGGGATATGGAAGTAGTAGGTAAGGTGATACTGAGGGAAACAATCTTACTAAACAGTATAGCGTAGCTAAGGGCCAATTCCTCTACATGTCCTTTAATCTTAGCAACCAAATAAAATACAATATTAGCTAATACTTGGTGATGGAAAAGCAATGAATATCCAAGTTAAGCCTCATTCATTTATTTCTCAAAAGATGTCAATGGAAAACATTTTAATGAATTAAGTCCCAGCAGGTTCACTGTTGTCCTTTAGGGAAGGCAATCTGCCATCGTTACACGGTCTGACTCCAGACCCACAGCAATGTGGTTGACCCTTAACCATTTCCTAATGTGGCTCAGCAAGCTACTCAGAACAAGGGCAATTGTGAGGGATGGGCAACAAATACTGGTCTTGTCAGCAACACCTGTGTTCCTTGAAAGAAAAGAAGAAAATCACCTTCTTTAGGATCAACACCAATTGCAATTGTATTTTTCATTGATCCATTGACAGGCACCACCACATCAGCAAAGTAAGGAATATCGAGGGACACCATCCGGATATCTGTTCTCCGTGCAAATATGAGGAAACTGGTCATACCTGATATAAAAATAGAGAAATGAACTTTTAAAAACAATACCAAGTCATATGAAAAGAAATTCCTCAACTACTTAACAATTTCAGTAAATAATCTACCTCAGTGAAGACCGCAAGGCTACGCTTTCAAGAGTTAGCTATCTCCCAGCTTTCTAAAGGCTTATTCTGGCAACCTTCCAAACCTGCAACCTCTCCCGCCTAGAAGGACAAGGGCAGCAGATTCATGGAACACCACCTTTTGCAAGTTCTCCTCTAAGTCACTCACCATCCTGACTTGGAAATACATTGCCCTTCCTTCCCTGTCACTGGGTCAAAATCCTGAGCTCCATGCATGACAAGATTGTGGGTCTACTTGCTGCACGTGAACTGCAGTGTATCAGGAAGGCAGGTCAACTAGAGGGAGGCAATAAATACTGACCCAGCCAATGAAAACCATATCCAAGGAGTGTTCACAAATGAATAACTGGGTAACCACAGATTTCAAAAGCCCAGATTCTGTGTTAAAAGAAAATAAAGACCACAACACTCACACCTAGCAACTCAAGCCACTTTGCTGGTTAATAATACTAATGCAATGTAGCAATAAATATCCCAACAAAGTTCAAATATGTTCGCCTTCCCATTCAGATGGGAATTTTTTATCTGAGTGGGAAAGCGAACAGTATGTTGAATGTTGAATGTCAGCAGGTTGCTGTGAAGCTACAGCCAATGAACAACAAGTTACTCTTGTTTCTAAGCACTCATCACCTTTTCTAGCAAAACATGAGATACTCTCATTTGAAAATCAATGCCCTTTGTCGAAAACAGAATGCCTCTTTCTAATACATGACGTGGAGATGCCGGTGTTGGACTGGGGTGGACAAAATTAAAAATCACACGACACCAGATTATAGTCTAATGGGTTTATTTGAAAGTACAAGCTTTCGGAGCACTGCTCCTTCACCAGGCAGCTACCTGACGAGGGAGAAGCCCTCCAAAAGCTTGTACTTTTAAATAAGTCCGGAGAAAGTGAGGACTGCAGATGCTCGAGATCAGAGTTAAGAAGTATGGTACTGGAAAAACACAGCAGGGCAGGCAGCCTCCAAGGAGCAGGAGAATCGATGTTTCAAGCATAAGCTCTTCATTAGGAATGACACCGCAGGATGTGCAAACCTTGAGACAGCTTTCAAACAAGGCTGTTGGATTCTCACCTGGTGTTGTGTGATTTCTAACTCTTTCTAATACCTCCATACTGCCAAATAAATGAGGAGTTACAGCTTACCCGGTGCACAGGTTTTGCCATCAGCGAGGAGGTTTATGCCTGTGGGGCACCCACAATGGTACGCCTTGGGCAATGGAGCGAGAAGGCAGAGATGACTGCAGCCACCATTGTCTATTTTACACATGGATGCCACTGTAAGTAAATCAATGAAACATAAATCTGTTACAATCATAAAGCACGAGATAACTGGTTCATTGAACACAACTGTTCGACTTGAAACTGTGCCTACAGCATTGGGGCATTTTCTTCAGGCGTCCTGCCTGTTGCAGTCATTACCTGGTGTCCGATGGCGATGGAACATGTGAATATCCATTAGATTTTCCAGGTTCTCTCGCAGCATCATTCTTCCCAGGCCACTGTTTTTATCTGCACTCTGAATACTCTTCGATTGCCAATCGGTCCAGTAAATCTTATCTTCATGTAGAGTCAAGCCAAAAGGATGAGGTAACTGACTGCCAATCAGGACCTAGAGAAAACAAAGGCAACAAATAGATCTAATAGAATCACCACTTTAAGCACGGATTACAGGGGAATTAAAAAAGTAGGAAGCTTGAGAGAGCTGAATTATTCAATATATTGTTATTTCCTAATAGAAATGTCAAAAAGCTATCTAACCCCTGTACCCAGATGAGAGCCAACTATTCAAGAAGCAGGTCTGTGTTTTTTTCTATCCTCACCCTCCTCAATAAATAAATATGTTCAATTAATATTGTAGCACCAGTCACAGATGAGCAAAAACATTGTTTCGTATTTCAATGTGGTTTACTTAAGAATGATAACTGGTGTCAATGTGGATTGAATTCTTTCTCCTTCAGAGTGAAACCATTGATGATTAAACTCTCCTACCCTCCTATGAGTGCCGTTCAGGTTGGCGTACTCAATTGTCTTCATGCCTGCATCAGCCCAATACAGCCTCTCAGTCTCATAGTCCACAGCCAAGCCATTTGGCCAAGTGAGATTGGAGGAGATTATGACAGTTCGCTCAGAGGCATCCAGCCCTGCACGCTCAATTTTAGGATTGGCTCCCCAATCTGTCCAGTACATGTACCTACATAAAAAAGAAAGAATGAGAAAGAACATCAAGAACTGGTTTCAACTGTGTAATGATACATTTTTAAAAATACATTTTTGTTGGGATGTGAGCATTGTTGCACAGTCTGCATTTTCATCCATCCCTAACTTCCCTTGAACTAAGTGGCTTGCTAGGTTATTTCAGAGGACACAGGAACAATAGAATTAGGAGGAGGAGGCCATTCAGCCCCTCAAGCCTGCTGCAGCAGTCAATAAGATCTGAATGGGTGCTCTGATTGTGGTCTGAACTCCACTTTCCCCTCTGCCTTTTTAGTCAAAACTCAAACCCATGACTGTGGGTCTGGTGTCATGTGCAGACAAAAAAGATCTTAGTGAACCAGGCAGGATTTTACAATCACTGATTACAGTTACACAAAAGCAAAATACTGCAGAAAATGGAAATCTGAAACAAGCAGACACAACGCTGGAGAAACTCAGCAGATCTGGCAGCATCTGTGGATAGTAGTAGGGTTAACATTTTGAATCTAGTATAAATGTTTTTTAGGACAGCCACTCTTACTGAGATTAGCTTTCAATTCCAAAATTATTAATGGCAGGATTTGAATCCATGTCCAGAGAGCAATAGCCAGGATTACTAACCTAGTGACATTCCCTCTATGCTACAATCTCTAAGTAAAAGGCAAATCGATCCCACACATCAACATGTGTCAAAGGAAACAACCAAAAGCTAAAATTAAAGCGACATATTGCAGCTCCTGATAATCTGAAACAAGGACCTAGAATACTGGAGAATCTCAGCAGGCCGGGCAGCAGCTGTAAACAAGAAAAATAGAATTAATGCTATGAGTCGATATAACTCTTCTTTCGAACTGAATTCATACAGAATTCATACCGGACTCAAAATATTAACTCTGTTTCTCTCTTCACAGATGCTGCCGGATCTGCTGAGTTTGTCCAGCTTTCTCTCTGTTTCTTTGAGTCAAAAGCTAAAAGCTGACAGCAAGATCTGTCTTAAATTTAACAAGAATCATTAGATAAATAGGATACAGACTTATAATTTTTCCAGTAACAAAGCTAAATGTTTTAGGATGTATATAATACTCAGGAATAACAAAGCAGAACTGTCACACTACTTATCAACGTCAAGTGAACAAACCCTCCAATCGGATCCACCACAATATCCCTGGGCCTATCCAGGTTCTCCCAGATAAGGACTGTGCGCATGCTCCCATCTAAGTTTGAGGCCTCGATTCTGTCAGTACCTGAAATGAAAAGGAATAAAAGTATTAAACCAAAATCTTTGCAAAACTCAAGACATTTAATACAATGAATACATGAGGCACTTGAAGCAGCTGCTTAACTCAGAATTTGGGCACAGCAGGAGGCTCCGAGAGGGACATCGGGGAATGCTTTCATGATCTCCCCAGGAGCAAGTCAATCATTCCAGCTGATTTGTGAGAATCTCTGACTCATGACCAAGCAAAACGGAGAAGGTTCATCTGGTACAGCACCAAACACATCAAGGCAATTTGACAGCAACACACAAACAGGAAGTCTGGAGGGAAACCAGAAATCTCAGATAACCTTCGACCCGAATCTCTTTGGTTGCCATTTGCCCAATGTGTGGCAGGATCTGCAAATCATGCACTGGGCCCACCAGAATCAAACTTATTAAATCAGAGTAGCAGTAAGTCTTCCTCAATTCTAAGGGATTACATTTAGATTAGATTCCCTATAGTGTGGAAACAGGCCCTTCAGCCCAACAAGTCCACACCGACCCTCCGAAGAGTAACCCACCCAGATCCATTTCCCTCTGACTAATGCACCTAACACGACAGGCAATTTAGCATGGCCAATTCACCTGGCCTGCACATCTTTGGATTGTGGGAGGAAACCAGAGCAAACCCACACAGATACGGGGAGAATGTGCAAACTCCACACAGACAGTCACCCGAGGCTGCAATCGAACCTGGGACCCTGGTGCTGTGAGGCAGCAGTGCTAACCACTGAGCCACCGTGCCGCCCTGGGACTGCCTAAGATGAAGGGTATCAAAACTCTGATCCATTGTGCTATGTTGGAAGGTATTGTTGGTACAGATATGGAGTACTCTTTTCATTCAATTCCCTCTCCTTCAGCCAAATAAATCTCGGACTGATCATCGACCCTTAATTACTGAGCCTTGAGGGTGACCCGTATGTGGGTTTAAAACAACAATATCTAATTCAGTAAAATCGCACCCACAACCACAGCTCGCACCAGTGCACCGGGAGGGGAGGCAATGGCCAAGTGGTGTTATCGTTCAATGATTAACTCATAAATTTGGCTCGTGTTCTGCAGACCTAGCTTCAATCCCTGCCACAGCCAATAGTGGAATTTGAATTCAATAAAAAAAAAATGGAATTAAGAGTCTAATGATGACCACAAAACCATTGCCGATTGTCAGAAAAACCCATCTGGTTCACTAATACCCTTTAGGGAAGGAAACTGCCACCCTTACCTGGTCTGGCCTACATGTGACTCCAGACCCACAGCAATGTGGTTGACTCTTAACTGCCCTCTGGACAATTACGGATAGGCAATAAATGCTGGCCTGGCCAGTGATGCCCTCATCCCATGAGTAAATTAAAAAAAACCTCTGATATAGTCCCCTACCAGATAATAGTTCCACTTTCACAGGCTTCTCACCAATTATTAACATGATAAAACACCTCAGAAATCAAAATAATTATTGATAGTTCTTGCTTGTGGTCATTTTGAGTTCATTGTTGCTATATGGGACAGGTAATAACAGATAAGCTGAGTATTGTTGCTATATGGGACAGGTAATAACAGATAAGTTGAGTATTATATGATTTTGGGTAGATTACCTGCATCTGTCCAGTAAAGCTTGTTTGTCACCCAGTCAACAGCCAGTCCTGCAGGACTTTCCAGGCTGGTGACAGCAATAGCCTGAACAAGATAAGATGCATAACATTGTCAGATGGAGAATGATATAACTGCAACATTTTGCTTTCTGAAACTTCTAAGATTTAAAAAATGCCCTCCAAGTGAATCCTTCACTTAACAGATCATCAGATCTTGGCCTCTGATATTTACACAGTCTTTAAGACTTCACCACTGTTAAATTAACTGCATAAAAATATTTTGTCTTTAAAACTAATTTTATTAAAATGCATTTATATACAGTCCCCATAGTATCAGTGAACTGAACGTAATTGTTGATGTCAAAGATTAAGCATCAACTGGATCTTCTGCATAATCTTAATCTAACTGAATAATAGCCAAAATTAAATAGAATATTTTCTCCACATTATATTAATTGTAGTTGATAAGAAATTAGATATCGCATTTACTTTTGATTGTATTAGAAATAGCTCCAATTTATTAGGATAAAACCTCATAGAATGAATGTATTATAGAATTATTGAGTGCAATATATCTTTTGCATAAAATTAATCTGCTTTGACTAACTTTTTTAGTGTTTGTTATGTATAGGTTTCAGCCTGCCAATTGAAGTGGTTATATGAACGTACCTCTTGCTTCGTTCCATCCCATTTAGCCCTGTTGATAGAGTCGGTAGTAACATCTGTCCAATAAATGTATTCCCCTTTGGCATCCCAGTCAAGGGCTACAGCACTGCGCACATCAGCCAGTGGAATGACATCGTCAGACTTGTCCTCAGTGTCAAAGCTGATGCGACGGATGTCCGTCCTTCGAGCAAAAAGCAGGAACTTGTCAAGACCTGATAAGGCCGAAAGGTCTCTTGTCACTTCTAAGTTCAAAAAGTCATGTATAACTTCTTCTAAATGTAACATTTTACAAACTGTAATAAAATGACAAACATTGAAGGCACCAGCTCCATTTCGCAGTGAGTGGCAGCATCCCTGTTTGAGTCAGATACAATGGAGAACACTTCCACTGTTAACACCTCAATAAAATACTCTTTGGACAACTCTTTGCCACTGTGTAAGGATGCGAGTTGTCACATTCCCATTTCAAATGCAGTTCAAAAATCAACATAGTTAATATCTATCAAGAAACATCATTGCCCAAAATCTGGACTAGCACCCCCAACTGAAGATAAAATAACAAATATTACAATAATCGAACAATCCATGTCAATGTAGTTGCATGGAACTTCTTGCCTAATCATGAATTCAATCAACATGCTGACAATGTACATGACAACCCAGCACAGCCTGAATGTTTCTCAAGGTCTGTAGTGCATAGGGTAGCATCCCTGCCTCTGAGCTGGAAGCTCCAAGTTCGAATCCTACTCCAGGATTTGATAGCCAAGGAAGGTGTGTTCATGATGCACCCAAAATTGCTAAGGATCAAACTGTAAATCATTTTAAAACATGCCAATGGCAGTCAGAAGGAGCCAGACGCCTCTTGGTCAGCCATGTGATGAAAAGATGATTTAAACCTCTCCCATCACTGACATAGATACTGACTAAACACATGGGTACAAGTCCATGTTGCCTCAGCAAGTCAGACTCCCAGAGTGAGGTGCAAGATGTAATCAGCACCTATGGCCCACGTAAAAAAAAAAATGTGTACCAATCTGGATTGTGCACTTTACAAACATGTTCTACTCTTACATGACCTTTGTGTGGAGGTGTCAATGTTGGATTGGGGTGGACAAGGCCAGAAGTCACATGACGGAGGAGAAAGTGAGGTCTGCAGATGCTGGAGATCAGAGCTGGAAATGTGTTGCTGGAACAGCGCAGCAGGTCAGGCAGCATCCAGGGATCAAGAGAGTCGACATTTCAGGCATAAGCCCTTCTTCAGGAAGGGCTGAAGGGCTTATGCCCGAAACGTCGACTCCCTTGTTCCCTGGATGCTGCCTGACCTGCTGCGCTGTTCCAGCAACACATTTTCAGCAGAAGTCACATGACACCAAGTTAGAGTCAAACAGGTTTATTTGAAATCACAAGTCACCTGACAAAGGAGCAGCATTCTGAAAGCTTGTGATTTCAAATATACTTGTTGGACTAAATCCTGGTGTCATGTGACTTCTGTACTTGGCCTTCATATCGCAGTTTGTTAAATAAATTATAATTGTATCTCTTAATGATGGATCAACTGCAGTTTTAAAGGACTATTTAGTCGAATACATCTTGTTAAATGCCATCTGGTATTCCAATCAACTCTACATTCCTCTCACTGCTATTTAAATATCTTCCTACTTTAAATTAGAATCTACAAGTGCCAACAAGTAGACAGTATTGTTCAGTATACTACCAGCTGGTGATTATATATTCAGGCACACGTACTCCCTTTGTTGACTATCAAAGCATCTTATTCACATGCTACATGAAAGAAATAGCCAACTCAAAGGTGTATATTGTCCTTTTGTTCCACTACAATTGGGTCAATAAAATTCAAAGAACAGGAATCATTACAAAAAATATAGCTGTCCCATGACCAGGATTCAACGTAATTTACACTAAGTGTCAAAACAGCTAATAGCATCAATAGACAATAGGTGCAGGAGTAGGCCATTCTGCCCTTCGAGCCTGCACCACCATTCAATATGATCATGGCTGATCATCCTTAATCAGTATCCTGTTCCTGCCTTATCTCCATAACCCTTGATTCCACTATCCTTGAAAGCTCTATCCAACTCTTTCTTAAATGAATCCAGAGACTGGGACTCCACTGCCCTCTGGGGCAGAGCATTCCACACAGCCACCACTCTCTGGGTGAAGAAGTTTCTCCTCATCTCTGTCCTAAATGGTCTACCCCGTATTTTTAAGCTGTGTCCTCTGTTTCGGCACTCACCCCGCAGCGGAAACATGTTGCCTGCCGCCAGAGTGTCCAATCCTTTGATCATCTTATATGTCTCAAACCCCTCTCACGCAACAAGGTCAGAACCCCCCCCAATCCTCACTTTCCACCATATCAACTTTCACATACATCGCATCATCCTCCGCCCTTTTCACCACCTACAAATAGACCCCACCACCAGAGATATATTTCCCTCTGCACCCCTATCAGCATTCCGAGAGTCCATTCCCTCTGTGACTCCCTCATCAGGTCCATGACCCCACCTGCCCACACCCCAATCCCGGTATCTTCGCCTGTCACATCAGAAAGTGCAAAATCTGGGCCCACACCACTCCCCTCACCTCCGTCCAAGGCTCTGAAGGATCCTTCCACATCTGACAGAAATTTACCATTATCTCCACCAATGTCATCTACTGTATATGTTGCACCCGATGTGGTCTTCCCTACATCGGGAAGACAGGATGCCTACTTGCGGATCATTTCAGAGAATATCTCTGGGATACCCACACCAACCAACCCCACCGCCCTGTGGCTGAATACTTCAACTCCCCCTCCCACTCCTTCGAGGACATGCAGACCCTGGGCCTCCTCCAACGCCAAACTGTTACCACCCAATGCCTGGAGGAAGAACGCCTCCTATTCCACCTTGGGACCCTGCAACCACGTGGGATAAATGTGGATTTCAACAGTTTCCTCATTTCTCCTCCCCTCACATTATCCCAGTCCCAAGCCTGCAACTTGGCACTGCCCTCTTGACCTATCCATTGTCTTTCTCATCTGTCTGCTTCACCCTCCTCTCCGACCTATCACCTTCTCCCCCACCTCCGTCTACCTATCGGATTCTCAGCCACCTTCCCCCTAGCCCCATCCCCCTCCCATTTATCCCTCAGCAGCCCTGGTCCACAAACCTCATTCCTGATGAAGGGCTTATGCCCAAAACGTCGATTTTCCTGCTCCTCGGTTGCTGCCTGACCTGCCGCGCTTTTCCAGCACCACACTTACAACTCTGATCTCCAGCAGCTGCAGTTCTCACTTTCTCCTGGGGTGGGAGAATTCAGAACTAGAGGGCACAGGTTTAGGATAGAGGGGAAAGACATAAAAGGGACCAATGGGGCAACATTCTCACACAGAGGGTGGTGAGTGTATGGAATGAGGAAGTGGTGGAGCTGGTACAATTACAACATTTAAAAGGCATCTGGATGGATATTTGAAAAGGATTGGTTTAGAGGGATATGGACTAAGTGCTGGCAAATGGCACTAGATTTGGTTAGGATATCTGGTCGGCATGGACCAAAGTGTCTGTTTCCGTGCTGTGCATCTCTTTGTCTCTATGGCTGCCGTCTGTACCAAGAGCTTCTGTCTATCAGCACTGGCCACAACTCCAGACTACATCAGACATGTAAAAAAGTGCTCATTGCAATAGTAACTCTGACACCCTGAGTGAACTGGAGCACATGACCAGAACATTTTAAGTGCCAAGATAGGCAAGGAAAGTTTAGGAAGTCTCCATAAAAGTCACTTTGATATTTTGCAGCATCACCCTGACACCTGTGGAAAGATAGCCACTACAGACCAAAGTGTGGTAGTACATTTCCCAAGTCTGTTTGAAGGAATTTGGGGTTGCAAAGCTGCAAGATCTGGAAACTACTTTTATCATCTCTCTGCCTCATCTGGCTTTTCATGCAATGTTGAATGATCACAGAGAGGTATCCAAGGTCAAACACTTGCTTCATCAGCTCACCCACAAGAACTCATGGTGCTTTGATGGAAGCCTCAAAAACCTTGTGGTTTTGTTTATTCATTCTTCGTGGAATGAGGGTGAGACTGGCTAGATCAGTATTTATTATCTCTCCCCAATTGCCCAGAGGGCAGTTAAGAGTCAACCACATTGCTCTGGGGCTGGAGTCACATGTAGATCAAACTAGGTAAGGATGGGCAGTTTCCTTCCTTAAAGAACATCAGTGAATCAGATTTTTCTTTTTCCTAACAATCGACAATGGATTCATGGTCATCATTAATCTGTTAACTGGGGTGGCATGGTGGCTCAGTGGTTAGACTGCTACCTCACAATGCCAGGGACCCAGGTTCAATTCCAACCTCGGGTGACTGTCTGTGTGGAGTTTGCACATTCTCCCCGTGTCTGTGTGGGTTTCCTCCGGGTGCTCCTGTTTCCTCCCACAGTCCAAAAATGTGCAGGTTAGGTGAATTGGCCATGCTAAATTGCCCACAGTGTTAGGTGCATTAGTTGGGGGGTAAATGTAGGGAAACGGACTGAGTGGGTTGCTGTTCGGAGGGTCAGTGTGGACGTGTTGGGCTGAAGGGCCTGTTTCCATACTGTAGGGAATCTAAACTAATCTAATTCCAGGTCGCTCTTGAATTAAAAACTGCTGTGGGGTATTATCTTGCGGAGAGAAATTGGCCGTCATCTCTTTGTTTACACCTTTCCTTCATTCACCTACCTACCCATTCTTAAATATTAGCTGCTTTGGTCAAACTCAGGTATACCATTCAACAAACCTTTAACACTTTCATGTTAATATAAGCTTACTCTGTTCTCTGAACCTTTTACATTTAGTGTTGCAGTCTATGTCATCTTGTACTGTCAACCATCTTCACCAGAAAGAGCCCACGTCTATCTACTTTGACTTATTTAGCCAGCTCTTATCAAATTGCCTCCTCAGATCCTCCATTCCCAAAACAGTCTCAAATGTTTGTGTCAATAGATGTGGAGCTGGAAAAGCACAGCAGGTTAGACAGCACCTGAAGTGCAGGAAAGTAAATATTTCAGGCTGAAAGCCTTCATTTGCACCTTTTTCGTAATTCTACTTTCATATATTAACCAGCATCCCCATTAATCTGCACTGCACCCTGTCAGTTGCCTGAACATCTTCCAAATCTGCCCAAAACTGCATAAAGTGCTCTCTGTTTTCGCAAGGATCGAAGTTCACTTTTCTACTTCCATAATTCAGATCTCTTGTCATGTGTGAATGTCCTACACAGATTGAAAAATGAATTTATTTCTTTACAATATTTTGCCAAATGGTCTCTGAACAGCGCCATCTCCATCAAACAATCCAGTGAAATTTTACTTACTTCCAGCACAGTTGTAGTCATCGACTTTCTTGAAGCCAGTTGGACAGGCACAGGTGTAGTTGGCAGTGCTGGGCAGGCAGAGGTGGCTGCACCCCCCATTGTTGGTGCCACAGCGATTTCTCCCTGCTCAAATAGCAGAAAGCACAGCACACTATAAATATCATGGGATAATGCTTGCATTTGTAAAATGATTCAACATTTATAATCTCTGATCAATTGTTGCTTTCAATCAAGTCTAATCCCAATAACTCAGACGATTGTTTCGTTTTGTACTAAAAATGATCAAAGGAAATGACTACTGGGAAAGATAAACTATCTTATCATTAAAATTAAATAAACTTGAAATAAGAGGAATTGAAGCCAGTAATTTATTTGGCCTATAGTACATCTACAACATACACCATTATTCTAGTGCAGAATTGCAGGTTATTATAGCAGAGGTGATTTAAGTTACCTTTTGTTGCTACCCCAACACTTCCTGGATCATATGCACCACTCTGCCAAGACTTTCACCCCAAACAGTTAAAAAGTTAATTACAGTAGCCTTGACACTCCAATACCTCCACACAATTCAAAGCAGCAGCAATGACGATGTTCCAGTCATGGAGATTCCCCTCCCCCTTGCCATAACCTCTTGATCTGAACCTTTTCTTTGCTGCTGGTAAAGATGCATACAAACCTCGATCATACAGATCTGAAACTGCCGAGTTTGGAACCCGACGGTTGACTGGAAACACGCAATTAGGTGCAGAGTCCTTCAAACATGTGGGTTACTGCAGCTGATGACCGCTCACCCTGCCTACAGATAACAAATGAGGCACCGCAAACACAGCTCCTGTCCCTTAACCAGAGACACTGCAAAAGATCAGCATGAGGCACTGGGAGCTCAAGCAATGAGATTGTAGGGCTGGCAAACAATTATAAAACACCAGAGAGTCTGCTTCACCAACTTGTGTATGTTTACCAGCCCTTTGAGAGTCCAAACTAAAATTTGCTTTGGAAAACTTCATTTACAGCATGGTTGCTTTAGAGAAGATTGCTATTTTCAAAGATTTCAATCAACTATAAAGCTCAAGTGAAACAGACAATTAGTCAATTAAAATAAACCACTAACAGATGAAATGCAGCACAAGCAATCCTCCACAGTCCAATTCTTAATCGTTTTCTATAATCATAAAACGTGAAACAATTTAATGAGAATTACAAACAACTTATCATTTTTTTTAAAGAAATGAACCTAGAAATCAACTTTTAATGTGAACTCATACATTCTGATTCTGCTTCAATATAATTCTGCATACACTTGATTCCAAAAAGTGTCATAATAATTTGGAAAAATGAAAACGTTTTCAATGACATTATGGTCTCCATTCCTGGGCTACATATATTCATCAAACAGGAACCACCCTTGGGCTTTCAGTGATTTTTCTCCAATCAATCTCGTTGGGTTGTAGGACATTTTGCCTCAGAAGAAACAAATGGAATCAGCTCCGCGAATCGAATTCTATTTGTTTTTAAGTTGCACGTTGATTGATTAAAGCAGGTTAGACCAGCCCACATTCACACAGCATGCACTTACCTGCTGGCTGTCTCTGTGGATGGAGTGTATGGATATCCATTGGGAAATGCAGCTTATTGCGAATAATCTCCTGGTTTTTCCCAGTAAACTTGTTGGCGCTGTTTATGCTTTTGGTGTGCCAGTCTGTCCAGTACAGGCTGTCTTCAAACACCGTGATGGCAAAGGGATGAGGGAGGCCTGAAACATGAGAATCAAAATCACTGGCCAGGCCTTTGCAATGGTGATTCATGCTGAGCATCCATATAATGGATGGGATCCAACCCCTGAAACTGGAACCGTCATCTGGATTTGGGTCAAGTTCAGGCAACTTGGGAACTCCACAAAACTAGCCCAATACCAGGATTCCTGCCCACATTCAAGTCTCCGACATGGGATAAGGGGGTGGATAGAGTCATAGAATCTGCCTGTCTGTGGCACCCCTACCTTTGCTGCCTCCATTTTGGGGGTGTGCTGTGTAATCAGCCCTGTAAGCACTCCCCTGCAATTTTACTGGAGTCAAGCCCCTTCATTAAGTAATTATGCTACACGGCCTCTCAGAGAAGCACTGCCCACATTCTGTGAATAAATGAAACAAAAAATCAATTTTTAATCATTTCACAGATTGATGGCAGTGTCTTTAGTTATTGAAGCTCTTAGCTCCGAATTACCTTCTGTCCCTCTCTTCACCTCTTTCCTTCTTTGAGATGTGACTTAAAACCTCTCTCTTGGACCTGGCCATTTGTCTTGATCTCATGCGATTCAATACCAAACTTTGCGATGTGAAGGATACTGGAACACTTTATAATGTAAGTTGCTAATCTGTACGTGTCTACACAGTCTCTTGTTAGATCTAGACACCAAGCTCATTATTTTCACTGTTTCAAATGTGGGAAAACGTGAGAGAATTTACAGGTAAATTATGCTGAAAATAACTCAAAAGACTATCATAAGCAGCTGCCTGCATTTGTTTTCATAGCGCAAGGGTCAACCACAACAGATGTGAAACACTAACCATGGACTCAAGAGTACATTATTATGTTTGCCTTAGAAAGCAATCTTATGTCTGTCCATCTCAGTTTACTTGAGAGAATGTAGGTTTCAGAACTATGCTTTTATATTGATGCATTAAGAAAAATATAGCTGCCAGCATTTATCTCAGGAAAGTATTCGCACTCAGAACATTGTATTTTGGCTATTGTCTCTGCAGATTTTTTTTTCCATGCTGGTTTTAGACTGAGGCATTCATTTTTCTTTTAAAAAGTGGATGGCAGATAACAACAGATGCAGGTGTGTACTTTCTTAAACAAAGGAAGCAAGATAAATGAGTGCAGTGACAGTTCTTCACTTCACTGACCATTCTGTGTGTTTCCACATCAAACATTATCTGGAAATCATCAGAGTAAGCATTCAAAGGGCAGTGTACAGATACCGAAAGGGACTATCAACCCATTAACACAGGACAGCCTCAGAATCGACATCCATTTTAAGAATGAAATCTTGTAAAATTATCTCCTGATCTGTGCTCAGCTGGAGGTCACAATTGGGATCAGTTTCCGCGGCATTGCTTTTTGAAGTTCCTCACATGATAACAATGGATTCCAATCCACACGACGATGGGAACATATTGAGCATTTGGATTACCCTCTCCTTGCTGGTCTTTAAGTCAAACAATGATCAAAGATGACTCTTTAGACTGATGTAGAACCTTTGCACTTAAATAACAATCTTATGAAATTTAAGTGTATCTGCTCCCAAGAGACTATACCTTTCAGTTTCTCAGAAGCACTGCAGTGTGGAAGCAGGCCATTCGGCCCGTCGAATCCACGCCGACCTTCCAAACAGCATCCTACCCTACCCTGTAACCGTGCATTTTCCCATAGCTAGCCCACCTAGCCTACACATCCCCGGACACTATGGGCAATTTTAGCATGGCCAATCCACCTAACCTGCACTCCTCTGAGGCTCAGAGAATCTTTGGACTGAGAGAGGGAACCAGAGCACCCAGACACAGGGAGAATGTGCAAACTCCACACACATAGTCGCCCAAGGTTGGTATTGAATCTGGATCCCTGTTTCTGTGAGGCATCAATTTTTAATCATTTCACAGACTGATGGCAGTATCTTTAATTACTGAAGCTCTTAGTTCTGAATTTCCTTCTGTCCATCTATTCACCTCTTCCCTCCTTTGAGATGTGAGCCACTGTGCCACCATTCAGTAGAATGCTGGATACATTACCAGTATCCACAAGGAAACCTGAACACTCACCATCAAATTACCAGGATGACTGAATAGTGGATAATTGTTGGAAACATTGTTTATCCAGCTTTAAACTTGTTCTTTCTACTTTAAGGCTGCCATACAACAGAGAGGGAAAATATTTGTTGTTCCATCAGTGTGCAAAGCCCTCAACGCAATTTGTATTGCCTAACAATAGCAAACCTGCACACACCAATTGCACCTTCCCTTCTCAGTTACAGGGGTGGACATTTTGTACATTCTGCTGTTCTGATGGAACCCATGCCCAATTTATTGGGAAGCGTGACACTCAGAGTCCCGGAGAGGGGGACCATGAGGAGTTGGGAACAAGTTTCCAGCTATTTTGGTTATGGAAACTTAACTTATACAGCTGTGAGATGAAAGGTGAAACCCAGATCCCACTAATGGTATAAGCTCTGTAGGGAGCTCTTACACAGCTGCTAAAGGGATTGAGAGCTTTGTCTGATTGACAGTTTCATTAGATGTTGACAGTGATGTTTCCTCGATGGGAGTTTTGAGTGGTGGTTTGTCTATTTTGACAATTTCATCAACATTTCCAAAACTTGTCTTTGATATTATAGGGCTTACGAGTTCTGTCCACAGTGAATAGTGAGTGTGTGGGTGTAGAGGATACAAAACGGGCAAGAAGGATGCATGGTGGATATGGAGGATGCAAGCGGGGATGTAACAGCACATGGAGGAAGAGTGTAGGATGAGGGATGAAGATCTTGAACAGTCATTCACAGAACTGAATCGGTGATCGAGTGAACTGTAGTGCGTCTGACTCTATTCCCACAGAGAGGCTATTCCAAGAGGTGGTCACTCTGGTTCCAGCCCATCAATACCAATTTATGAAGAAAATACAATGGGCAAGAGGAGGATTGGGAGATCAGGAAGTGCCCTCTGGCTCGCAAATCCCATCACAAGATGAACACTGAGCCATAGTTTGCCTCAGAGCTCATCTCAACAATTCCGAAATCCCAGGCTCCTTCACAGGCTCATTAGAATCAGTAGTGTGGAAGCAGGTATTCAGCCCACCAAGTCCACACCAACCCTGCGGAGAACATCCCATCCAAAACCCCAACACCCCCCCAACCCTAACCCTGCATTTCCCATGACTAACCCACCTAGCCTGCACATCCCTGGGCATGGTGACTAAATGGTTAGCACTGCTGCTTCACAGCACCAGGGACCTGGGTTCAATTCCAGCCTCAGGTGACGGTATGGAGTTTGCACATTCTCCACGTGTCTGCGTGGGCTTCCTCCTAGAGTCCAAAAATGTGCATGTTAGGTGAATTGGCCATGCTAAATTTCCCATAGTGTTCAGGGATGTGTAAGTTAGGTACATTTGTCAGGGGTAAATGCAGAGTAATAGGGGTAGGGGAATAGGTCTGGGTGGAATCTCTTTGAAGATCAGTGTGGACTTGTTGGGCCAAATGGCCTGCTTCCACACTGTAGGGATTCTATGGTACAATTTAGCATGGCCAATCCACCTAACCTGCACATCTTTGGACAGAGAGGAAACTGGAGCACCTAAGTAAACCCATGTAGACACAGGGAGAATGTGCAAACTCTACACAGTCAATTAGGTGAAATTGAGGACTGCAGACGCTGGAGATCAGGGTCTAGATTAGAGTGGTGCTGGAAAAGCACAGCAGGTCAGGCAGCATCCAGGGAGCAGGAAAACCGACATCCCTGATGAAGGGCTTTTGCCTGAAACATCGATTTTCCTGCTCCTCGGATGCTGCCTGACCTGCTGTGCTTTTCCAGCACCACTTTAATCTTGACTCCACACAGACAATTGTCTGAGTGCAGAATCAAATCTGGGCCCCTGACGCTATGAGGCAGCAGTGCCAGCCACTGTGCTGCTTTATAAGGCCTTTAAACCATCTTATTTGGTGACTAGTTGCAGATTGTGGTGAGTATCCATAATATGCTGCCTCTAGGAAAATAGTCCCGTCATGGGACAGAGCTGGCAAACTGACCCAACAGCTGAAAGTGCAAACTTCCTTTCCCACTTGCTTCTTACTCTCTCCCATTAAGAATTAAAAATGCATCCTCCAGATTGTGTGTGGCAGCTTCAGTGTTACAATTAAATATGATAATTAATTTTGATAATTACCATTCAGATTTAAGTCGACAGAATACCTTTCATTAATTCTTAATTTCCAATGCAGTCTTCTATTGAGTGACCCTGTTTAAGGTCTCATCCCCCCTTTTTTGTGTTGTCATTTGTATTACTCAATAATTTAAAACTAAGTAATAGTCATTTCTGCAGATTGTTCTATCTATTGGCATTTAGGTTCTGTAATAACATAAGGCAAGTTTATTATTAAGCCTAAGTGATTCAAAGCCAATGAGACCATATGTTGTGGTTTTCGTGGTTTTATGCATTCTGCTGTATTAAATTTTTAGGCTGAATTTATTCCAGTCAGATCCCATCAGTCCAATAAAGGGACAGCACAGAGGCTCAGTGGTTAGCACTGCTGCCTCACAGCGCCAGGGACCTGGGTTTGGTTCTAGCCTCGGGGCAACTGTCTGTGTGGAGTTTACACATACTTTTCCCTGCATGGGTTTCCTCCAGATGCTCTGGTTTCTTCCCACAATCCAAAGATGTGCAGGTTAGGTGGATTGGCCATGCTAAAATGCCCATAGAGTCCAGGGATGTGCAGGTTAGAAAATTCAGGGTTATAGGGATGGGGTGGGTCTGGGTGGGATGCTCTTTGAAGGGGAGGTGTGGTCCTGATGGACTGAATGGCCTAACTCCACGCTGTAGGGATTCTATGATTGTCAGAGGCTGACAACGTCTGGAACTTGGCAGCCTCCCACAAGATGTTAGGGACAAGGCAAGCTCCATGGAGTTAGTCTCCTTTCATGGGAGGTGGAGGGTAGTGCACAGGGCAAGCTCAGAGACCAAGCATTCCTGCCCAGGTTCACCTGTAACTGGAGGTCACCCTGTGGAGGGTCTCTCTCTCTCTCTCCACAAGGTTAGCATCAGCTGCTTAGGGTGTTTTATTATTTTTTTCTTTATTCCTTTGCAGGATATAGGTGTTGCTGACAAGGCCAGCATTAACTTCCCATCCCAGCATTGCTCCTAAAAAGATGGCGAAGAGAACTCTTTTTCTTCACCTTCTACTGCTCTCCAATGCCCATGTGAAAATGGGCTCCTCACTCTCATTATTCTCTGAATAGAAAGTGAGACATTTAATGAACAGGGTGTTACAGTACCCACTATTTATGGATAGTCATTTGGTATTAAAATCATCATTTGTCCTAGAGGGCCACGGTGCTGCTTTCCCATCGAGAGACAATGGCTGGTGGTAGTTTAACCTGAGGGTCATCATGCCTCAGCTGAGGGGAGAGATTGAGGAGGAGAGTCTGGTGAGGGAATTGAACTCACGCTGTTGGTATCGCAAACCAGCCATCTCACCACTGAGCTGACCAATGCTCCCTCCATCCCAATTAACTGGAATAAAGCAGCATTGTTTTTTCCAGCATTACTCAAAGTGATTGGTATAACTGGGACTAAAGCCTTGAATCTCTGTCCTGTGAATAACAACACCCAAACTTCACATGCATAGGTACAAAACCAATAGTCCCACTTGCTCGATCTGGAAATATGAACTGGAAACTTGTAAAGGTGACCAAGACCCACTGTCGGATTACAAAATTACTGTCTTAACACCATCAGGTGAAGGAATTCTACCCAGTTTGACCTTGTCAGGGTCACAGTGCCATAACCTCGTGGTCAACGCCCCTGGAGAATGACACCAAAAAGCCCCTCTTCTGTACCAAACTGTTCGACTGACCATCACCACCTTCTCAGGGTAATTAGGGATGGAGAATAAATACTGACCTTTCCAATGATGACCACATCACTGGAATGAAAATGAAATGGAGACATAAGTACATATTTTTTTAAGGAAGTTGATTCTCCATGTGCAATGGAGACATTAATTTCCTTTGCACATTGTCAATTTTTTAACAGCTCACTTTCAAGAAAGAGAGTGATAGATGTGTCAGTGTTAGCCTCTCGGGTCAGACTTCCCTCTAATTTTGGACACAGATCGGGCAAATCTCTAGACACCTAAGTTCGATTCTTGGGCCTTTCACCATTTGGCTGAGTGCAAAACGTCATGTGGAACCTTGGTGAGGGTGCTGCAGGGGCTGGGGGTGGAGGATGAGACGGAATCAGAGGCCTGGGTGGAAGGAGGACCCCATGATAGAGAAAGAATCATCAGGCAAAATCAGAGGCCTTCAAGGGGCTGACTGGAGGCCCACAGGAGAAGCCGGGGGTATTGGGTACAGCGCGCCAAGGTCAGTCAGGCACGTAGGCAGGATTCAGGAGGCTAGCGTAAGGTCACACACATTTCTTGGATCCAACCAAGTCCTTGCCTGGATGGAGGTGAAGGATTTCCCAGTGTTTTCAGAAAAATCGGTTGACAACATTTCTGTTCAAAAAGCACAAATTAAGCTAACAGTCTCACAATCTTACTCAAAATCCCCACCTTCCTCCTAAAAGTGAGTCTGCCACTTCCCCAGATTGAAAATGTGTTGCTGGAAAAGCGCAGCAGGTCAGGCAGCATCCAAGGAGCAGGAGAATCGACGTTTCGGGCATGAGCCCTTCTTCAGGAATGAGGAAAGTGTGTCCAGCAGGCTAAGATACAGAGTAGATTATCTGGGGTGTGCAGTGAGAGAGGGACTCACTGAAATCCTTGTAGAGGGAGGAAGAGAGCTTCTTCAAGGAAGGCATCCTTGCAAGAGGATTCGCAGTAGGTTAAAATCTTCGAGGAGAAAGTGAGGACTGCAGATGCTGGAGGTCAGAGCTGAAAATGTGTTGCTGGAAAAGCGCAGCAGGTCAGGCAGCATCCAAGGAGCAGGAGAATCAACGTTTCGGGCATTTGCCCTTCTAGCAGGAGAATTGACGTTTCTGGCACGTTGATTCTCCTGCTCCTTGGATGCTGCCTGACCTGCTGCGCTTTTCCAGCAACACATTTTCAGCTCTGATCTCCAGCATCTGCAGTCCTCACTTACTTCCCCAGATTCCCAACTTGATAAAAGCAGAAGAGGGGGCTGCCGGCCACAGACATCAGATTTGAACAACTTGAAACCTCCACCCAATACAGATCTACCCATACTTTGGGTTAAGAAAGGGAGCAATGTTACCTTCTATAAATCACTGCAGAAAAACATGCCTTCAAAATCCAGCTTTTTAAAATAAATTGCATGGGAAAATTATCCCACAGACTTGCAAGTTGCTTGACTACCACAGCAAAATGTATTAAATATATTTAACTCAACACTATCCATTCTTGTCATAGATCACTACACTCTCAATCTGTTTAGATAGCCTGTTATTCAGCCATTAATACCAGAATATCACCCAACAACAATAAACATCTCACTGAAACAGCAGAAGTTAAGGGTCAGTATTTTCCATCTAATGAACAGCCCTAAATAGTTACAACAATGTCTTTCAATTTAGTTTTATGTGCTGGACTAGCTAAATAAACTAGCATTTTATTAAAAGGTCTCAAGTGATTAACTTGCTTTAAATAAAGCTGCAGGAAGCACATAAGCTCACATTTCTAGAACATCACCTCATTTGAATTGTAGAATGACACAATATGTTTGAATTCTGATAAGACGGAAGAGGTAATAATAAAAAGGAACATACTTTTTTTTCATACATGAAATTGATATATTTCAGAGTCATCTGACATTTGTTTAATGTGGTGTATAAACACATCATTAAGGTCCACTGCATCTTGCATGATGTAACTGTCACAGGGAAGCTTGTAGTAAAATATTTACCTTCTTCACTAACGCAGCGACAATAACACTTGGATGTGACCACATCAACAATATCACCTTTTGGCACTGTAATCTCAGTGAGAAAATGTGAAAGGTTTATTTGAGCAGGTACCGAAGGAAAGTCCAACATTTGTCATCCAAACCTGGTTACACTTAGGGACACTGACTTGGACCATTTTAGAGGCCAGGTCTTATCTTGCCATGGGTCTGGAGTCACATGCAGATAAGGACCACAGTTTCCTTTCCTATAGGGCATTGATGAATCAGATGGGTTTTTATAGAATTGATTTCATGGGTTATCACTGAACTTCGAATTCCATATTTTTATTGAATTCATATGCCAGGGTGGGATTTGAACCCAGTTATCTGGAACACTGGGAGAAAATGAGGACTGCAAGTGCTGGAGATCAGAGTCGAGAGTATGTTGCTGGGAAAGCACAGCAGGTCAGACAGCATCCAAGGAGCAGGAGAATCAATGTTTTGGTCAGGAGCCCTTCATCAGGAATGAGGGGTTGAGAGATAAAAGGGAGGGGGGTGGGGTTGAGGGGACGGTAGCTGAGAAAGCGATAGATGGATGAAGGTGAGGGAGAAGGTGATAGTGGGGGGAGTG
>NC_057725.1:13651100-13745463 GCF_004010195.1 Chiloscyllium plagiosum
TCTCTGCCTTTATTCCTGATGAAGGGCTTTTGCCCGAAACGTCGATTTCGAAGCTCCTCGGATGCTGCCTGATTGCTGTGCTCTTCCAGCACCACTGATGCAGATCCACGTTCTCCCTTACGTTCATCCATCTACCGCACTCTCAGCTACCTTTCCCCCAACCCCACCCCTCTCTCTTTTATCTCTCAGTGCCCCCGCCCACAAACCTCATTCCTGATGAAGGGCTTATGCCTGAAATATCGATTCTCCTGCTCCTCGGATGCTGCCTGAGCTTTTCTCCGGAACATTACCCAAATTTCCATTGAATTGCTAGTCTAGTGACAATGCTGCAAGGCCATTGTGTCACTGCAGTTGTTGATGTGGATCATTGTTTCTCTAAATGTTTCATACAGCTTGCTCAGTCACTTCAGACAGCACTGGCTAACCACATAGCTGTGGGGCTGCAGTCAGATGGAGGCCCGAATGGAATTCAGTACAACAGCTCCATCTTCTTAAGATCAAGAAGGATGGACAACAAATGCTGACTTTGCCAGCAATGCTCATTGTCAACTTATTTGACTTGCATTGCTAAATCTTTATCAGCCACTAAGCAGCTTTGGAAAACTGCATCTATCCATATAAAGTGGAAACCATTCAGATTTTCATCGTCAAACAATAAACAAAAGAACTACAGATGCTGGAAATCAGAAACAAAAACAGACATTGCTGGAAAAGCTCTGCAGGTCTGGCAGCATCTGTGGACAGAAATCAGAATTAACTTTTCTGGTTACATTAGGTGAACTCAGCTTCTTGAAGAGTAGTCATGAGCCCCGAACTCCAACTGATCAGCAATTTTCACTCGTATCTCTTCTCCGTGAATAAATGCGGGTATTCTCCCTTAAATTGATATTGTTATTTATTGTCTTTATGAATGCCAACTCAAAAGTTTTAATAAAATATATCTTTTTTTCAGCAACAGAGAAGTTCAAACGACTGTGACAATCTGAAACAAAAACAGAAATTACTGTAAAAGCTCAGTAGGTCTGGTAGCATCTGTGGAGAGAAATCAAAGTTAGCTTTTCTGGTTGCATTAGGTAAACTCAGGTTCTTGAAGAAGAGTCACTAGACCCAAAATGTTGACTCTGATTTTTCTCCACAGATGCTACCAGACCTGCTGAGTTTTTACAGCAATTTCTGTTTTTGTTTCAGATTGTCACAGTCACTTGAACTTCACTGTTGCTGAAAAAAGATAGATTTTATTAAAACTTTTGGCCTGGCATTCATAAGGACAATAAATAAGAATATCAATTTAAGAGGGATACCATCATTTATTTATGAGAAGAGATATGAGTGAAGATTGCTGATCAGTTGGCAATTGAACTCTTAGTGAAGAATGCACCAATTAATGATGTTAAAAATCACACAACACCAGGTTATAGTCCAACAGGTTTAATTGAAAGCACACTAGCTTTCGGAGCGACGCTCCTTCATCAGGTGGAAGCTAGTGTGCTTCCAATTAAACCTGTTGGACTATAACCTGGTGTTGTGTGATTTTTAACTTTGTACAACCCAGTCCAACACCGGCATCTCCGAACCAATTAATGATGATTGACAGGCTTTATTCAAATTTCCCTGCCTGGTTACGATTTAAATAAAGCCTAGTAATTTACTGTCAATTATTATTATTTGGAGGATTCTCCATTGTAATGCCACAATCAGAGTTCACTTGCCTCTAAACATACAGTTTAAATGTTGGTTTTTGCTTTAATTTGGTATTTCTTGTGAGTTGTCTAATGAGTACAAGATGAAAAGCTTTGATAAAATGTCTTTTTTTCAGCAATACGTCAAACTTTTACAATCTACAAAAGCTGTCCAATAAACAAAGGATTAACTCATCTCAATAAATCTGAGGGAAGTGGCTTGTAATCAGCTTTATGGTTAAACAGGCTGTATGTAAGTATTAAATCCAAGTGAGTGTCACACATAGGTCATTTATGAGATGGGGAAGAAAATATTCCATCAATCTCCCCTCTAACCTTCACCTTGCCAGCTGGTGTGTTACATTTTGTAACAATTGTGCCTATTGTCACAGTTTCAGCTTTCAATATCAAAGTACCTGAAAGCAACTCAAAATTTGACTCCAAAGAGACCGGTCTTATTGCCATGGTAAAACATAACTCAAACATCGATGACTCGTCCTTAGCACACAAGTAAACTGTAAGATAACAACCTCACAGAAACAAAAAAAATCACAGGTGAGGGATGTAGGGGAGAGTTCAATGTTGTCAAGGAGGCACGTTACAGGTAAGTGAAAGAGTTGGCGTAGGTCTTGTGACTCTCAAGCCTCTGGGCGATTTTCATACCCACACTTGTACGCATTATATCGTTCTAGAAACAGCCAAGTGTGGAATATGTGGCTGTGTGAACTTCTTAAAGGAATACTGTAATCTAAGAGTTAAATAAAAATGACCAACGAAAGTAAACTCCTGTAAGTCAAGTCAATAACCATCAAAAACTTCAGTAATCACTTTTAAAGCTAAGGTAGATACTTTTTTGAAAAATAAAGGGATGAGGGATATGGTCAAAGAGAGGGTAGGTGGAGCTGAGTCCATGAAAAGATCAGCCACGGCCTAATTGAATGGTGGATCAGGCTCAAAGGGCCAGATGGCCTACTCCTGCTCCTAGTTCGTGCGCTCTTACGTTTTAAAAACGCTTCAAATATAATTTGGAAGGCTAGAAGTCATTAGGAAATGGTGGAGGCTGGTACAATTACAACAGTAAAACGGCATCTGGATGGGCACATGAATAGGAAGAGTGCTGGCAAATGGGACTAAATTAATTTTGAATATCTGGTCGGTATGGATGAGTTGGACCAAAGGGTCTGTTTCCGTGCTGTACATCTCTATGACCGAGAAAGATTCATCTAGCTCAAAATCTAAAGTAGTGTTGAAGGAAGTATTGTGAATTACTAAGACAGGCTGGAAAGACTAAAACCACTGAGCAATGTGTTCAGCCCTCATTTCTGTGGCTGCACATTGCAGATATTAACGTCCAAGATTTGCAGCTGCCTTTTCATCTCTTTCTCACCATCCACACACATGAAAAGACCCATCATCTATTCCAGAAGATTTTATGTTTTTCCAATGTGCCACTCCAGAAATAAAGCATGCAACAAGACTTTTGCCCTGTGCAATTTTCAGCTGCACTCTGTGCAAGTTTGCTTTTGATTGTGTCTGAAAATTGTGCTGAATTTTCGAGTCAGCTTGTATTCTTGGATTGGTCTAACCATCCACACACTATCATGCCAGTGAGAGTACAGAAGCTCTGCACCTCAGTGCAAAATATGCAGCAATATTTTTGAGCATAAAATTTAAGATACGATGATCAGGTCCTAGCAGTACAATTTTCCTTTGGCTTCACACAGGAGGGGAAAGAGCTAACTGCACTACATGAAAATCTAGATATCTAGATTACATGATAAGACACCACCATAGCTTGGCATTACAAAGCCAATCATCACTCCATTAGCAAAAGGGCGATGTTCATACCTTGGCTGATCACTGCTCTTCTGTTCTGGCCATCAAGGTCCGCACGCTCGATCACATGATGTTTGGCATCTACCCAGTACATTTTTTGTCCTGCATAGTCAATGGTGAGCCCATTCGGCCAGAAGAGATGAGTATCTGCGATGATTTTGCGGTTAGAGCCATCCATGGCCGCATATTCTATCCGGGGGGTGTTACCCCAGTCTGTCCAATAGATAGTTCTGTAAAACACATCGGTTATATCAAAGATCAGGTGCTTTAAGGCTAAATGAAAACACGCTTTACTCAAGAACAGAACTAGTCTAATCCAGTGATAATTAAGTCTGCAAAACCAAAATAAATACTGAAATAACTGAAGAGGATCATTCATAGTCACTGAGCATTTTTGAAACAACCAATTAAATTCTAGAAGTAGTCTAGGAATTGGAGCAGGCCATTCAGCCCCTCATGTCTGCTCTGCTATTCTACCTCAATGCCACATTCCTGCAAACACCCCTTCTACCTTGATGCCATCAGTATCCAGAAATGTGTCTTGAACATACTCAATGAGTTTCCACATCTCTATGATTGAGAATTCCAAAGATTCACCACTTTGAGTGAAGAAATTCCTCACCTCTAAATAGCTTCCCCTTTATTCTGAGACTACCCTGCTGGGGAATATCTGCTTTCTGTATTTACCCTGTCTAGCCCTTTCAGAATTCTATACGTTTCAATGATATCTCCTCTCATTCTCCTCAACTATAATAAATTTAGACACAGTCTGCTCAATCCCTTTTCAGTGGATAGGCCCACCATCCCAGGAATTGGTCTGCCAAACAAATATTAATCGAACATACCCAGTGAAAACGGAGCGTATTTGGGTCAGATGTCTGATCTGTGACATACCTGCTTACACAGGTCATGGACCTCAATGGAGCTACAAATTGGACACCGAGTTAAAATCTGGGTTTGTTTTCTCTCTGATGGGATAGCACTGTGCATTGGTCAGGCTCTACAACTACCATACTGTTCAATCATAGATTTTAACTTTAGAATGAATGTGGAGGTGCAAAGCAGAGAAGCTTTTAAAAACATGAGACTGTAAGCTTATAACAACATCCTGGAACGATCACATATTGTTTATTAATCATCTGAGAGAAAGCCAATGACAGTAATTCTGTACTTTAACAGAATTTATAATACTAACTTTCAAATCTCAGCAAGTTACTGTTTCCAAGCTTCTTCTATATAGCATTGTTGTCATGTTCAATGAAATAAAAGATTTTCTCAGTTAGGTTTAAACAAATTTACACCACACATTTCAACTTACTTGTGCAATGTTCTTGAAGGGATTTATTGCAGTTTGTAGCTCTAATGTGGTAGTGATAAAGTCAAATATAAGAACCAACAGCTTGCTAAATGTAGTGTGAAATTTAGTTTGCAAAATTTAATTCAATAGCTAAGGAAACATTACAGATTTTTTTGAAAAGTGAAATCTTAAAAGGGCTTACACCTCCCAAATCAAAGACAATGGAAATGATTCACAACACTCCTTTGGAGAATTCTGTCCTTAATTCCATCGTGAAATATAATGTCCAGCTGTAATTGCAAAAAGGGTGTGAGAAGCACTCTCCAGGAAATGGGGCATTTTTTGCTTTCATGCAAGTCTCCATTCATTCTGAAAGGACCAGCATGGCTGACTGAACAAAAAGGGAAAGTCGGTCTGGGATATGTTTAATAAATTAAAGTGACAAGGTCACAGTTACAGCATAAGAGTTTAGTCATTTAAAACTGAGTTGAGGAGCAATGTCTTCAATCAGAGATTTGAATCTTGGAATTCTCAACCTCAGAGGATGATGCTCAGACTTCGGCATTCGGGATGAAAACAGACCCTTCGGCCCAAATCACTCATGCTAACCAGGTTTCCTAAACTGAACCAGTCCCATTTGCCTGTGTTTGGCCCATATCCCTCTAAACCTTTCCTATCCATGTACCTGTATAAATGACTTCTAATTGCCTCTACTATGTCCTCAGGCAGCTCATTCCATAAACACACCATCCTCTGTTTAAAAAGGTTATCCCTTAGGTTCCTTTTACATTTTTCCCCTCTCATCTTAAACCAATATGCTCTAGTTTTAAACTCCCCAATCCTGGGGAAAAGACCTTGACTATTCACTCTATCCACACCTCTCGTGATTTTATAAACCTCTATATGGTCACTGTTTAGTATCCAACACTGCAGGAAAGGTAGCCCCAGTCTATTCAGCCTCTCCCTATAGCTCAAACCCTCTATTCCTGGCAACATGCTTGTAAATAATTTCTTGGGCCATTATTCAATTCATTCATTTTTGAAAGAAACAAATTAACCTTCCTAAAGACTAACCATGGAGGTATTTCAGGACCAAAATTACACACCAAAAGTTTTGTGTTTTGAACAAGTACAGATCACTTTCAAGTTCCGGAGTAATGCCCTCAATAGCTCAAAGCAATTACATTTGTGCAAATGATTTTGAGCTCAGACTTATAAATAATTATAAACGCAGACATCCTGACTCTGAAATTACAGTGATGGATATTAGCTTACAAATGCTGAACAAACCCCACTGAAATTGCTCTGCAGTTTTAGTTGAGGTGTTGCAGCAGATGGATTAACGTTCATTTGAAATAATAATTTTTAAAAATTGTTCACACACTAGTATTTCTCAGCTTTATTTCAAAACCTCAGTCCGTACTTTGTACAAACTTATGAGGGGCATTGACAAGACAAACAGGAAGGAACATCTCCTCTTGGGAGAGGGATTAATGACCAATGGTATCAGATGAACGGGAAGGGACAGGAGGTTTAGAGGGAATGAGAGGAAAGTTTATTTTACTGAGAGGGTGGTGGGATTCTGGAACCCCACTGCCTGTAAGGGTGATAGAGGTAGAAATCCTCAATGCATTTAGACATGCACTTGTGATGCCAAAGCACACACAGCTATGGGGTCAAATGCTGGAAGATGGGATGAGAATAGTCAGGTGATTGTTTTTGCTTGGCACAGATTTGATGGGCTGAAGGGCCTTTTTCTGTACCACAGACTTCTGTGACCCTATTGTCCAGCACACGGTAATGTGACATCCATAGAGACAGGCAAACTGATAGATCTGATGAAGAGAAACACTTAATAACTGAACTGGAATTTATATTTAACAGGGCATCAAAACAATGACCACAATGTGGAATAGAGAGCAGGATACAAAGTCAATACAAGGGAAAAAAAAAACAGAGTACAATGTCAGGACAACAGAAGCTCTTTAAAAATAGAAAGACGTTGTCAATAAACAGAACAGCTGAAATTGAAACAGTAAGACAGCAGATATCAAAAACTGCCAAGTTAGGAAAACAAACTGAAATGAATAAGAGGAGAGTGGTTAAGAATCCAGCCCATGCCAAATACATTCATTACCTGAGGATAAGCAATGTTCTCCATTCAGATGCTCTTGTGGATTTGCCTGGGGCTGAGAGACACCATAACTAACAGAACATCAAAGAGCGAGTTTAATTTACAGTGTATGAAGTAAATCTTTCTCGTCAGCCCCCAGTGACAGGGTGTACCATGTCAAAATGACCTTTGGGATTGTGGCATGCTTAACAAGAAAGCTCTGAGTCATTAAAACTGCTACAAATTACAATTGATTTTGAGGTTAAGAGTCTATTGCTAAACTCAGTCATGTTGAAACACAAATATTGTACATTTGCTTGAAATGTATGGTTAAGGAATTGAGGAAGATGGCATCTGCCCTTCATGCTGGAGATGACTGAAGTAAATTCAGATGGGATCAATGTCTATGGTCAGCTTACCCCTCCATTGGATGTAATGCAATGGCTCTGGGTTTCTCCAAGTTTTGCCACAAAAGTACTTTCCTCTGTGTTCCATCAAGATTTGAGACTTCAATACGTGATGTCCCAGAGTCAGTCCAGTATAACTTGTTGTGAATCCAATCAATGGCAAGCCCACCTGTCAGAGATTACATTTTTTGGAGACATTACACAGATATTGTTAGCATTTTCTTTTCCTTTTGTGGTTCAAAAATTATAAGGCTGTGCCGAAACCTCTTTGTAGCAACAAACATACACATGAGATATAACAGAAGCACTTCCTCTGACTGACATCTGAGTGACTCACAGGGCTATAAAAACCAAAAGAAAGTAAGTGACAGAATATAAAACCTTCCTTCCTCTGTGCAGTTCAAGCCATTTTATAATTAGCCTGCTTCCATTTCCTTACCAGACTCTACTGAAAATAAACATTTTAATTTCCAAAAATATAGAATAGATACAGATCAGAAACAATACCACAAACAGTCTACAAATATATTCACTGGGTCATTCAGAAATATCAACAAAATGAGAAAAAAAGGGCTTAATTTTCCAGGCCTATTTAGAAATTAGAAAATGACATGTTTTAAGCAAGCAACACCCTTCCTCCCAAATCCAAGTCAGCCACAGATTACAACTGATTTTATTCACATTTCTGCTACAATAAATGCCCCAGACACTCAAGGAAAAAATAGATTCATGATATTTTAAAAATAGGCAATGTGTATTTCTGTACATACAGAAGCAACGCGAGAGGGAAAGATCAGGTGTGTTTGTGTTAAATGCACATCTGGCGAAAAGTTAAGTCTTGGTTGAGCACAAGACAGAGTGATAATTACACTGCAAGTGCAGTGTGAATGGTTAGTGTAGCTGTCTTTGTAGCCACTACACATACCCGATTAGAGAGGGAGTCGTGTTCACTCTGTTTATCTTGTCCTTCCATTTGACTGTCTTCAGTCTCGTGCAGACATTCCAGGGGAAGGTAGGGGTGGGGGAAGCAGTGAACAAGAAAGAGATGCAGCCTCATGCATCCAGAGACCTATGGAGTTTAACTTGAGCAAAGTTCAGTTGCATGGTGTGACAATACTGTGCCTGTAAGAGAGATGTGCCCCCATCCTGTTTTTCTTGCAGAGGGGTGTTGTCACAGTGGTGCTGAAATGTCTCCTTCAGACAGCTTTTCAGTTCTTTCTGGATGCTCTTTTTTCAAGTAAGACAAAAGAACCATGAGTGGCTGGGGTCACGGCTCACATAGACCTGAAAGAATTTTGGTTTTGCTGTCAATCAGTTTGTGGATTTTGCTGAAACTGTAAGCTCAAGTTATCTGCTGCTGGAGTCAAGTCTTAGACAATGAGGCTTCCTCGTAAAAATCAAAACAGGCAAATTGTTTTTTTCTACTGGACTGGAGAGAGACAGCACGTGAGAATAACAACTGTGTTACTGAATTAATTTTGCCAAGGTTGGGTTTATGGGATGCTGCCTATGTTGGAATAAGTTAAAAATCACACAACACCAGGTTATAGTCCAACAGGTTTAATTGGAAGCACACTAGCTTTCGGAACGATGCTCCTTCATCAGGTGGAAGCTAGTGTGCTTCCAATTAAACCTGTTGGACTATAACCTGGTGTTGTGTGATTTTTGTACACCCCAGTCCAATACTGGCATCTCCAAATTATGTTGGAATAGTTAATGATTAGATTAGATTCCCTATAGTATGGAAACAGGCCACTTGGCCCAACAAGTCCATACCAAACCTCCGAAGAGTAACCCACCCAGATCCATTTCCCTCTGACTAACACACCTAGCACTACGGGCAATTTAGCATGGCCAATTCACCTAACCTGCACATTTTGGACTGTGGGAGAAAACCGGAGCACCTGGAGAAACCCACGCAGACACAGGAACAATGTGCAAACTCCACACAGACAGTCGCCCAAGGTTGGAATCGAACCTGGGTCCCTGGTGTTGTGAGGCCACAGTGCTAACCACTGAGCTACCGTGCCGCCCCAATGTGGTTAAATAATACATTCAATTGTTAAATATTTCAGTAAAGTTATGTCAAATTTTCTTTTTGGTATGTCTCAACTTTGTTTTAAGAACAAAGTGTTTTCTGATTAAAGCTTAGAGCTGGACAAATCAAATCCTATTTGGAACAAAGCACCTTACACTTGCCTTTTATTTCTGTAATATACTGTGAGGATCGCGATTGGTCTGGAACAACACAGCAAACTGCAAAAGGTGACCCTAGTGTATGTTGCATCCTGAGAATTAGAAGGCGATCCTGTCAGAGACGTGCCCAATGCACAGAAATTGGGGGCTACGCACCAGGTAAAACTCTTGATTGTTCCAACTTACATTTTAAGAATTCAGTGGAAAATCAAAATCTTTATGCCAAGATTTTCTAGTTACGGAGAAACGCAGCTGTTTCTCTGCCAGTCCAACGGAGTAAAGGCAGAGAGAGAGAAAGACTATGTCAGTGGAAGCTGCAAGCACACTCCAGGTAAGCAGCACCTAATCACAAGACTGTGTTTTGTGACCAGTTCCAGTGACCCCAATTTAAGCCAATAACTCCAAGGATTTACTGTTACAAAGTGTCCTGAAGTTTCTTGGCTCCAATGGGCTTGATAACTGAACCAAATGTGACATTTCCAAACCCACAACTTCTATCACAGGCACAGCAGATGCATGGGGAGCACGGCCAAATTCAAGTTTCTCACCAAACAGCTCACCATCTTAACTTGGAACTACATCAGCGTTCCTTCACTGTTACTGGGTCAAAATCCTGGAACCCCCCCCTTCCTAATGGTGGCTGTCCCTATATCTCGTGCAGTGCAGTAGTTCAATGAGTCAGCTCACCACCAGGCAATTTGGGAAGGGCAATGAATGATAGCCAAGCGAGAGGCATCTACATCCCATGAACTCATGAAACAAATCAATTTTTGATGGAAGTTGGAAGTAATGGAAGGAAGGAACAGGTCCAGGGTAAAACGAAGAAAAAAAAAAGAGAAATCCATTCTTCCCTATTTGGATGTGGAATTCATATGCACCAGCTTGAAAAGAGATTGTGAACCACATGTGTTCATGCTGCAGTTTCTGTTCAGGGAAGCAAGCCAACTAAAGTGCCACTTGGAGCCCAAAGATAAACCACAAGGGTCTTTATTTCCAAAAGACAGCTCTTTCATCTAAAATAACAGCTGAAGATAATTGGAGAGTTTTGATGACTATCCCATAGTAACATTTCAACAGAAGGTTGAAGAAAGAGTGTCACATTCCTGAAATTCTATCTAAATCACTATTTCAGCAAATTCTCACCAGCACTTGAGGTTTTACTGAGATATTTGGCTGACAGACTCTATTTGTTAGAATTTTTTTCCCCATGCAGAACCAACAGCTCTCCCTGAAATGGAAACCTCCGAAGTGGCTCCACATTGCAGGACAATATGATGGGGATTACTCTCGGCTATTTGCAGAAATAAGGTAGGCAGTGAGCAGGATTTGCACCAGGAGCTGGAGGCCCGGGGTTCACTCAATCCCGCGCCCTGAAATCCATGAACCGATAGGCAGTGAGCAGCAAGCACTGACTAAGGGGTAACCCACAAGGCGATGGATCAGTTCCAACCATCTTCTCAGCAGACGCCCTTTGATATCTCCTGGTACTGGGATCAGAAGGAGATCAGGCTCAAGTGGAAATGAGAAAGGGGCCCAGCAACAGGCAAATGTGAGGATTATTGTTTTAATAAACATACTTTTTTGAGATTGATACCAGCAGTCTCTTGAAGGACCACTTGTTAATCTGTCTCAAAACATTATTAGTCTAAGCGCAAACGCAATCAACGCAGCCTCATTTCAAGAAAGTGGGGTTGGGTGAATCTCGAACAGGGTTTGATTCCCACCCCTCCCCCTAAACTTTGCAACTGCAAATACCAATTTACAAGTGTCAATTTCAGGCATAGGCCAAACAAACTGGTGCAGAAGGATTCACCAACATGTCGCTGGTGCACTTATAGCACACGTACACTACTGCCATTTTGAATCTTGCTGCATGTCACCAAAGCTTTCCAGCTCACACTCACCAGGATGCACACGGGAATGTCAAACAATCATACCAATTTGTACTACAGGAGAAAAGTGTGCTGATTAGTTGGAAAATCAGCTTTGATTGGCTGAAATGTTGCCATGGAGAAAACAACGGGGGACAGTAGGCTCCAGGGCAGGCATGATGGTTAGAATAGCCTCCTTCTGCACTGTTAAATTTCTGTGGTTCTGAACTCAAAAGAAGAAGGTGGCTAGAACATATACCTTTTGTTTGTTGTAGTAAAATTGCTGCAGTTGTTTGAAATTTGGCATTCTTGTGCTGGTCCTGATATGTGCAGAATGGAAAGCCTCAGTGCCACGTCTCTCCTCAGTCATACTCAAGTCCGTTACTATCTGTGATTATTTGACTTCAATTAAAAAGAATATTGTCTGCTCTGTAAAATAGCCTAACAGTCCATTATCAGCTGTTTCATACAATTGGTAGGAAGACAAATCCTCCCCAACACTGTTTTCTGTAAGACTGTGGATTTTCAAAGAAGGGATCAGTAACTAAAGGTTTGGGACTCTCTGTATTTTAAAAGCCACAAGGTCAATGACTTAGTTTATACAGATGGTGTGTCAGCACTGGGTTAACAGCCCAGTTGTCTGACCTCTGGTGATGCTGCTGGTAACAACACTACCCAGACCCATGGCCATTATGTAAGCTGGCACCTGTGGGCATTTTGAAACTGTGTGGAATGTGCAAAAAGCAAAAACAGCTAGATTCACAAACACATTGATGGCTCATTTCCGGATGTGGATGAGAACAGATGAGGATGAGCATCTTCCCGCTCAGTCGGACACTGGAAACATAGAACTCTGGAGGAGGAGTAAGCCATTCGATCTGTTCATGACTGATCGTCCCAACTTGATATCCTGTTCCTCCTCCTCCCTTTGATCCCTTTTGCCCTCAGAGCTGTATTAAACTCCTTCTTGAAAACATTCAATGTTTTGGTCTCAAACACTTTCTGGAACCAATGATTTAAGTTTCAAACGTCTGATAAAGACCTCAAGAAGAGTCTCCATGCCAGACTTGAAATGTTAACTCAATTTGTCTCTCTATAGATGCAGCCAGACCTGCTGAGTTTCTCTGTGTTAGACAGGAGGCTGGAAGAACACAACAAGCCAGGCAGCACCAGGAGGTGGAGAAATTGACGTTTCGGGTGTAACTCTTCTTGGTCCTGAAGAAGGATTACACGCGAAATGTCGACTTCTCCACCTCCTGATGCTGCCTGGCTTGTTGTGTTCTTCCAGCCTCCTGCCTGTCCACTTTGGATTCCAGCATCTCCAATTTTTTTAAATCTCTAACCAAGTTTCTCTGTGTTAATTTCAAAGATTTGTCTTGATTTAAACTGATCCGTACCTGGACTCTCCAGTCCCGTTGACACCACTTCCTCCACGTTACTCCCATTCAGATTGGCTTTCATTATGCGGTCCAGGGTGACATCAGACCAGAACACGAGCTCCTTGTCGTGGTGGAAGTCGAGGGCAATGGCATTCTCCAGGTTATTGAGCAGCAGAGTATACTCTGACCGCCGGGGAAGCACCTGGCGAATATCAATGCGATTTGCAAACAGCAGCACTGGTTCCGGCCCTTAAGGGAATAACAATTTCACAGACTGGCAAGTTAACAGACAAACTTCAATCGATGACATTTCAATCGCTGCCAAAATTAGTCACTAACAAACCACAAAAGATCAATTTATTTATTCAAAGAGAGCTGAACATGTGCAACTGGCCTGGTTTTCATTCTATCAATGCATGCTGGACTGAATCCTGTCCACAGAACCATAAGAGGCAAGCATAGAAGTCGGCTATTCAACCTATCGTGTCTGATGTACCATTGAATGAGATCATGTCTGATCTGATAATCTTCAACTCCACTTTCCTGCCCATAACCCTCAATTCCCTCACTAACTAAAGATCTATCTATGTCAGTCTCAAGTATATTTAATGATCAAGCCTTGCCAAGCCCCGCACTCTTGAGATGATGCCGTCTGGACCTAGACTGGTCAACAAGGGGAAATAACCTTTCCATATCTACTCTGCCAAGTCCCCTCATTAAGGTTGCTTCTCATTCTTCTATATCCCAACGACTGCAGGCTCAACCTATTCATGCTCTTTTCATAAGACAGACCCCACCTCCTTCATACCTGGGATCATCCGAGTTAACCTTCTCTAGGACAGTTTCTGGCAGCTAAGCTCATAGCAACACAGGGCTACACATCTCATTACTTCTATGTTGTGATGCTTCACAAACATGAACACACTTTGACTCAAGGAGGAAAAAGTGAGGACTGCAGATACTGGAGATCAGAGTCAAGAGTGTGGTGCTGGAAAAGGACAGCAGGTCAGGCAGCATCTGAGGAGCAGGAGAATCGACATTACAGATGTAAGCCCTTCATCAGGAATGACAGTTTGACTCAATCCTTCTTTGCCCTGGGTTAGACAGGAAGAATTACAACTATGGGGAAATGGAGATGTAGTGGGAATGTCGTTGGATAAGTAATCCAGAAACCCAGGCCAATGGCTCTAGGGTTCCAGGTTTATAACCCACCTTGGCAGTGACTAGAATTTAAATGTAAATGAACGGATTTTTAAAAATCTTGAACTAAAAGTTCACTGTGATTCTTTGGTTTTCAGTTGAAATGTGGGTGGGCAGGTGTTGTCCTTGGGGACAGATTACCAAAAAGCAGAAAGAGCATGCAAGTGACAGGCTGCTGTACAGTTTCCAGGCAATGACCGTCTCCAACATGAGAGAATCTAACCATTGCCCCATGACATTCAATGGCATCACCTTCATTGGATCCTCCATCACCATAGGGCCTTATCATTGACCAGAAACCAAACTTTATTAGACATATCAACACTTCCCATTTCCCAAAACCTGCCCATCATTTACAATATTCAAGTCAGGAATGCAGTGGAATACTCATAGAAAGATAGAAAATAGAGGTATAGGCCATTCAATATGATCATGGCTGATCATCAAGTTCAGTACTCTGCTCCCACTTTCTCCCCATATTCTTTGATCCTCTTAGCCTTCCAAACTATATCTAATTTCTTCTTGAAAACATGCAATATTTTGGCTATAACTGTTTTCGGTGGCACAGAATCACACAGGCTCACCACTCTCTAGGTGAAGAAATTTCTCCTCACCTCACTCTCCAGTTGCCTCCCTGAGTGCAGCTCCAAGAACACCATCTTCCACCATCTCTGGGTCAAAATCCTAGAACTTGCTTCCAAGCAAGTCCCCACAGCTCATACACTGCAGCGGTTTGAGCTCTTCCTCACCACAGGGCAAGTGGGATGGGTAATGAATGCTTGCCTCGCCACTGACACCTATGTCCCATGATGGAATTTAAAAAAAACTTCCACTTCAGGAACAACTCGACCAGAGCACAGGAAGTTTCAAGTTCCAAAGGAGGTCGGGTGGTGAATCTGTGGAACTCACTGCCACAGAGGGCTGTGGAGGCCAAGTCTTGGGTGTATTTAAGTTAGAGACCGATAGGTTCTTGATTAGTAAGGGGATTGAGGGTTATGGGATGAAGGCAGGAGATTAGAGTTGAGAAACCTATCAGCCATGATCGAATGTTGGAGTAGACTGGATGGGCTGAATGGTCAAATTCTACTCCTAGATCTCACGGTACTCTTCATGGTGAGCAGCATGAAAACTGAACAAAGCTGGAGTCAGGAAACCCAGGAATGTAAAAGATTGATCTCTCTATCCTCACATAATACAATTTCTGAAGGAAATCTGTTCAACAAAACATTTTGAAGTGGTGGGGGACACTTACCGAGTGCTTTGCAGCCGCGCTTGTCGGGCCGTAGCTCATAACCCTGTACACACCAGCACTGGAATCCTCCCTCCAAATTGGTACAGCCTTGGCTGCAGTATCCATCCTCAGCACACTCATTAATGTCTGCACAAACAGCACAACCACAATGTTACTGCATCGCACCTCAGCGATACTTACTTACTAAGATAAGGCTTCTGATGTACAACGCTTCTCTCCCCTTTTCAATCTCCTGGTTATAAGGCATGACACACAGGAGACCTTCACCTGGCGACAGCAGTTCTGAAACCTCAGACATAACATCTCATGGATGTGCTTCAACTGGTCACTGCGACAAACACTGACACCTTTTGTCCCTTTCACCTCCCGAACAATGCGCCAGGATAATGCCGAGGCATGGCAGGGATGGTGTGAAAGGCTAGTACTTTGTAAAAGATTGAAAACTGCTTCAAGTGTCTATAGTGTCAGAACTTCCTCAGGTAGTGTTTAAAAAAATTACAAACACGAAGTCAACAGATATTCATTACAATGTAGATGTTGGCGTTCTGGTGTAGAACTAAGTTACAGTCAGACGATATTAACATGAAAAGTCATATTTCCACCTATTTTTAGCAAGAAAAATTAAATAAAGGTTTAGGAGCCACAAGACCCTCGTCTATTGGCTAATCAGCAGTAAATTGAACCATATTATAATTGACTTGCATCGCACTTACAATTGGGAACTGGGTTTGTCAAATCAGAAAAAATAACAGATTGTTAATTTCAGGCAAACGTCTTGAAATCCTGTTTGATTAAACTGGAGAGAGGGGCTCACAGCAGATGATAAATCCTATTTTATCACCACTACTGGTGCTAACTGAACTGAACAGCGGGTAGTGCTCTGCAATAATGTTCTCTGTGTCACACAACTAGCAAAAAAAGTGTTCAGGTCAAGAAATGTTAACAAGAAAATCAAGCCCATTGCCACTGCAGTCATTCAACAAGCACTCTGTAATCAATACATACACGCTCCATCAGAGCTTAACTCTCTCTACTCTGATCCAAAAATATTGACTTTTACCACAATCTCAAAAGAGCATCCAACTGCACCACACTGATTTTGTTTTACTAGACAGCAATCAAAGCCAGTTTAGATTGTGGATGAAACAGGACAGTGAATTGCACTACGGTCCTACTCCAAGAACACTGGGGGCTGGGTCACGCAGCTAATTCAAAGCTGAGTTAAACAGATTTTGGATGAGTCAGGGGTTAGTGGGCTTGGGGAAGGGAAGAGACAGAAAAGTAGAGCTGATACCACAGTCAGATCAGCCATGACCTTATTATACAACACAGCAGCCTCAGCTCAAAGGGCTGAATGGCCTGCTCTCCTTATTTGTGGGTGTCCAACATCAGGCCATTTAATGCTTTCAGACCAAAACAATCAGCACTGAATTGAGAAGGAATTACAATCAAAACAGGGTATTGCGTCTTGCAGTCAGCAATATCCTACTGCATCCTACTTCCCAAATCCTACTGGAGTTACAATAGAAAAGGAATTGGCATCTCTTAAACAATCTCGCAAACCACCTCAGCCAAACTGCAACTTCACTGAGGCTGATGCATTCCTGGGAAGCCTGCTCATTGAGCCAAGAGTCCGATGTGTGTGGTTCATCAGACTTACAGTGGCCTGGTGGCATTGCCACTGGGATAGTCTCCCAGAATCCCTGGCTAACGTTCTGGGGACAGAGGTTCAAATCCTGCTGTGGCAGAGAGTGAAATTAAAATTCAGTATAGTCTGGAAATTATGTGAAATCATGATCGGTTGTCATACAAACCACCTGGTTCACCAAGGAATCTTCCAAGAAACTGTCTATGAGTCCTGTCCCACAACAATGTGGTTGACCTTTAACTGCCCTCTGGGTATTAAATGTTGGTCAGGACCAAAATAAAAAATAAAAAATTGCAAAGGTCATCACTCATTCTGCAGATTTACCTGCCATTTGATCATTAAGTGTCATGCTAAAAAATTCACGAGTGTAAACATGGTGAACATACAAATGACTGGAAGAGAATATAAGTACTGTTTGTGTGGCCTTTTCAAGATCAGCTTATGTGGACCAACCCTGAAAGGTAAGATTTTGGATATCCTCTTTGATGCATTTTTCTGGTATCTAGGCCCCTAAAGAAATTCTACTTTTCCACCTGAGACAGACTTTTTCCAGAAATCTGGAAATGCAACATAAGGAGGAATTACAGCGTCACAAATTCTTTCAGTTCTGATTCCTCTCGACATTATTAGCTCACCAATGGTACAAACCCGACTGCTGTGAATAGCTAATGTTGTCAAGTTGGATAATCACTGGAAAGACAATGGCTTTCGTCGAATGAATTGCTGACACAAAATTAAAAAGCTGAAGGTTTGCTCAATACATTGGCGATCACCAGGGTGTGAAGCAACACCGTGTTTCATTGTATGTAAATGAGCTTTCCACAAATCAAAGACTGCTCTTTGAACTTTAACCAGAGGAAACTAACCGTGCAAGCAAGTATTGGATGAAAAGTCTCTCAGTAGAGGAGTGAGTTAGATCAAGCATCTTGTGTCACAGTGACCAATGTTTTGTGGTGTGGGGGGAGGTGGACAATACAGCAGCTTAATGCACCCAAAGTGAAAGTTCAAATATTTGGGCCTTACCTTGGCACAACTTTCCATTCTCCATTAGTCGATAGCCTGTGTGGCACGTGCACTGTACAATACCTCGAACCTGCTGACACTTGTGTGCACAACCACCATTGTCTACGTTGCAACTTTCCTCCTCAGAAGGTTCACCTGATTTTAAAATCACAAAGTTAGTTCTTCTGGATCTGAACTGCAGCGATACAGGATGGAAATTATTTAGATAGGTCTTTGTTTTCTAATATTTGTTTGTGGACTCACTGGCCGGCACAGTGCTTGTTGCCAAGCCCCAACTACCATTGGACAGAGACTGGTGAACTGTTGGAAGACCATGGGTTGTAGTGAGGCAGGGGCTTCCAGTATCTTAACCCAATGACAAGGAAGGGATAGCGAGGTTAGTCCAAGTCAGAAAGGTGATAAAAGGATCATAATATATCATCATTTGGGAATTTGAGTTTTATGTAAAAGTAAACTACATTCTGAGAAGGTAATTGTTTTAAGTGGTTAGAAAGTCATTTGGAACAGTGAACCAAATACATCATTTCCAAGGAAGCGAATTGGTGTAAGTGAAGTGTGTAGCAAGTTCTGAATGTGCTAACTGATGAAGTCTGCACAAAATTGAATTTTTATAGCTTAGACAGAAACACAGACCAGAGGCCACTAGTAAGTCTGAGTTCAATTTGATAGAATTATGTTTCAGTAGAGATGAACAACTTCATCCTAGAACAGTCCGAGATTTCTGCAAAATCTCCAGCTCGTGAGAGTTTGTTGGAATCTCCTAGCAATTGGAACTGAAAAGGAACCTCTGGGTCAATCAAATGGCCAGCAGCCCTTCAGTCCCAGCGATAGCACAGGGAGCCCTGAGGAGGGGGAGGAGAAAGGGGCCACTCACAACAGCAAATGGTGTTTTTTTGGCAGGGGGGCAGTCTTTACCACAGGGAGGATGATCAGCCCCGCCCATCTCCCTGGCAGCTGTTCAAAAAATGACAGAGGCCTAGTACTAATCCTCATAGCCGTCCACTTTTTGAGAGAAGAGAATGTGTGACAAACTGGAAAACTGAATCCATGAAGCACTAAATTTAGTCTGCTTAAACAGATCAGTTTTTCAGTTGATAGAACACAAAGAAAGTTCATGCTAAATAAGTCTGCATCGCTGCACAGAAACTAATTTTGAGGATCACACAGGTAAATTGTTCAACTATACAATGTATTTGGCTCAAACTTACGGCAATTCTGGTGTGGGATCTCATCACTGCCATCCTGACAATCCTTGGCACCATTGCAGACTTTCCGTTGCCCAATGCAGCGCCCAGTGCCACATGTGAACTGATCTGGAGCACAGTGTGGGAGTTCTACAGCAAAAATGTGGAGGGTTAACACCTAGGAGTCAATGTTTTTACCCATTGGTGGTGTAAATCATAAAACACTGAATAACTTGAAAATGAGTTGGAAAACCATAAACCTCATTACCCAAAGGGGCACTGCCAAAAGGTGATGCTCCCATTAAAACGATAACATTCACTGTCATCACATTCACTAAAACAGCCAGCTTCACAACAAACTATTGTGACTACCACAAATCCTACTTGCACATGTCAGTGTGGTCTGGTGTGTGTTTGTGCATGCATTTACGCACTTCTGTTTGCATGCACATGTGTGTGTGAGTGCGTAAGCGCGTGTGTATGTGTGCACGCATGCGTGAGGTTTCTGTCAGAAAGAGGTGAATCCGTGGAATCCACACCACAGAAGGCTGTGGAGGCCATGTCACTGAATCCATTTAAGAATTAAATGTAGATTTCTAGACACTAAAATAATCAAGGAGTCTGAAAAGAAAGTGGGATTATGGCATTTAGAGGATCTGCCATGATCACGTTCAATGTTGGGCAGGGGCGGTGCTAATGGGCTGAGTGGTCTACTCCTGCTACTAGTTTCTATGAGACTGAAGCATCTAAAATGATAAAACTCAAAAGTTGATTCCAGGAGGCCGGAATGTGCCAAGCATGTGCTGAGATTGATTGTAGCAGACCAGGGGTTTTCTCCTGTTACGACTGCTGTAGTCTCAGGACCACCTGACCCCAAATGCTACTGCACTATCCCCAGCATCACCTGTTTTCTCACAGTCTTCCTCATCGCTGTTGTCAGAGCAATCGTCCTCGCCATCACATTGCCACGACAACCGGATGCAACGGCCTGACTTGCAGCGGAACTGGTCTGTGGTACATTGCGAGGCAGCTGGGGCAAGAATAGACAACATAACAGGTTTGTCCCTTAGTCTAACAGGAATCAGAACCGCGACTTCTCATTCAGTTGCATGTGCCAAACGATTGTGATGTTTATTTGGACGAAGGTGATGTTGAAAAAGAAAACTCACTGCAATTCTTTTCATCCGATTGATCATCACAGTCAAAGTCACCGTCACATCTCCAGCCAGCATTGATGCAGAGCCCACTGTTACAGAGAAACTCACCCAATCGACATGGGTGATGGGATGCTACAGAAAACAAAACTCAATTAGTCCACATGTGAAGCTCCAATCTCAAGAGCAGGTGTGAGATTTCTTTCCGAATTGGCAATAATATTATCCAACAATAATTTAACAAAACTTCCTGGGAGATTAAGATCAGGTAGCCTGAAAAAAAGAATAAAAAAATCAAAATACATCTCCTGTTGTGATTTCCAATGTGCTGATTATTGGCTTGGCATGTGTGGCTGCATTTGTGCACCTCCGCCACTAGGGGTTCACAGTGAGCTACAATGAAAAGTTGAAGTTGTAAGAGAACACAGCAATTGTACCTTTCACCTTGGACAGGATCTGCTGTCCGAAGGTTGTGAACAAAGGCTAGGATTAAACATTCTTTCTACCTCAAACCAATTCTCATGACCTGTCTTTGAACCTGTGCTCCCACAGCTTCTGTTCGAGGTCTAGAACCTAAAGGTTCATGGAGAAACAAAGCTGTCATATTTAGGATCTCTGCACAATAAAATCAATAATCACAGCAGCTTTATTCTTCATCTGAAGCAGCTCCATAATGTTGCCTTTTCTCTTTACTCTACCCTTTTTCACAAAGCATTGACATTTTTCAGGTATAGAATTCCAATCTCTTTTGTCTTGCAGAATGTTAGACACAAGATGCATTCTCCTCTACATCTCTATCCCGGGCTCATTATTTGTACACTTACTGGCTGTATCAAGTTATTTCCAGAATGGATTCTCCCTTCATGTCTAAGTTTCTCCTCTCAAGAAATAGGTCTTGCTACTCCGTGAGTACTGCCCTCGTCCCAGTCCATGGCAGGATCTGTGTCAGCACATTCACGCTATGCTACAGATTGCTAATCCTTCCTGTCAGAGTGCCCATTTGAAATTTTTGTTTTAGCAGAATCACCTCTAAAATGATGACTGAAAACAAATCCAGCTTACTCAGTAGCTTCCAAAGTCACTGTATCCTTTCTCTTGACTGCAGTAGCCAAACATAGCACAAGGATTTGCAATCTGTGCCCTGTCCGAACCTGACCAATGCCTCTAATCCCCTATCCATCACTAGCACCTCTCACAACAAAAACACCTTTGTCCTTCCTAATTGCATGTACTGTTATTGAAATCCTTACCTACATTTCTGTTTCCACAAGCACTGACTCTCATCAACTGTGTCACACTTGCAAATTTCATGCTGCACAAATTTCACCTGCTCAAATCCAATTATCCATCTCGGCTTGGTTACACTATGCTTTTGCCAATAAAACACCAGTATCTTTCCTGATGAGAGGTCCTGAACTTAAACGTTGACTCTCCTGCTCCTCTGATGCTGCTTGACCTGCTGTGCTTTTTCCGGCTCCACACTTTATCAACTTTGACTTTCCAGCACCTGCAGTCCTCACTATCTCCAGGCACTAGTATCTTCAGCAGCCTTAACTCTCACACTAGCACTTTTACTACATTCAAAGTTCTTGATTCATTAAAATAATTCTTCCACCGCTCCAAAATCCTCCCAGCCTCTCTCCAGTCTCCTCATGGGTGCCAATCCTGTTTGTATGCTCTGGAACTTTTTTTATGAATGGCTCAGCTTTTTTTTTTCTCTTTGTGCCTGTTCAAAACTTATCTTTACAACTGTACATATATCAAGATGCTTAACATTCATCCACGATCACTCAGTTTTCATGCTGCAGAGCAAAGGGCTTTATGTAAATTTTATCACATGAAAAGATACCAAAGCATTTTTTCATCATGACAGTCAAACTGCTTCAAAAACTCAGCATCTGTGATGAAAGAAACAAAGTTATCATTTTGATTTCTCCTTTTGTTTCAGGAGGATTTGAGCTATAGGGAGAGGCTGAACAGGCTGGGGCTGTTTTCCCTGGAGCGTCGGAGGCTGAGGGGTGACCTTATAGAGGTTTACAAAATTATGAGGGGCATGGATAGGGTAAATAGGCAAAGTCTTTTCCCTGGGGACGGGAGGTCCAGAACTAGAGGGCATAGGTTTAGGGTGAGAGGGGAAAGATATAAAAGAGACCTAAGGGGCAACTTTTTCACGCAGAAGGTGGTACGTGTGTGGAATGAGCTGCCAGAGGAAGTGGTGGAAGCTGGTACAATTGCAACATTTAAGAGGCGTTTGGATGGGTATATGAATAGGAAGGATTTGGAGGGATATGGGCCGGGTGCTGGCAGGTAGAACTAGATTGGATTGGGATACCTGGTCGGCATGGACGGGTTGGACCGAAGGATCTTGTTTCCATGCTGTATGTCTCTATGACTATCTCCAGCATCTGCAGCTTTTTATAACATGCAAATTGCTTACTTCAAGTTGCTATACCACTTGATTAGTACCCAAATCCATTGCTGGATGGTTTTGTTCACCATTACATTAAAAGAAAAGATGCCTTTGTCCCAAGACCCAACTTAAAGCTGTGGCTGAGATAGTCCCGAAAATCTTAACAGCCTTCTCGGAGAACCTAAGAAAAATATCTGGAGGCTTTAGAGATCAGATCATCATTTGATTATTTTTTTGGGACACGCAGAAATACAAATCGTGCCTGTCTGAATTCTAGAATTTGACTATTTCGAACAATCATTCCTGAAGAAGGGCTCATGCCCGAAACGAGATAGTCATTCCTGAAGAAGGGCTCATGCCCGAAACGTCGATTCTCCTGCTCCTTGGATGTTGCCTGACCTGCTGCGCTTTTCCAGCAACACATTTTCAGCTATTTCGAACAATACTCAGGCAGGATGAGTCAATTAGCCAATTAAGGATGATTGGAGTGTTTGCCAAAACATTTGAGACTGGTATCGTTTACCGAGTGGAATGTGAGTCTGTCACTCTGCCTGGTTTTGTCCCTGTCACATTCCTTTTTCAAGAGTTTAGTACCCCTTTTTAATTAGAGTCATGAACAAATAAGCCTTTAGGCGATAGAAATGCTTCTTGCATCCGAGAAATAAAGATGTTTTCCATCATCGCTCTTCAAAACAGTCTCCAGCTGGAGAAGCAAACCCTAGCGCGGTCACTGGATGTAGAATATGTTTCTGTTTATAAGGAGGAATAGACATGAACAAAGTGAAAGGCTGGATGGTAGCTGAGGGAATCAAATCTCCAGAACACATATCACACAGATACTAAAGAAATCAAAGTGCTATATCTGTGTAACCAATTGTAGCATAAACCCAATATTTCTCCATCTCCTGAAACATAGGTAGTGATGCTTACTTTGTTAAACTGTAATTCCAGAAAACTAGTGGGCTTCAGCGCTTTCCATTTTGTGAACATATGTTATGTTTTTGCTGAGAAATATTCGTCCCTTGCTGCCAAATATCATTGCCTGTGGTATGCATGTACAACAGATTACACAAAGAGGAATTTTAACAGGATCAAAGCATGTGCTTTGCTCATCTGACAGGCACCTGATGAAGGGGCTGCGCTCTGAAAGCTTGTGTGATTTGTTGGATTACAACCTAGTGTCCATGTGACTTCTACTGTCCACCCCAGTACTTCCACATCTGACAGGAAGGTGTAGCTTTCCTTTTATAAATGGCACTAGGCTTCACCAGGAGAGTTACTGTGCATTGGACCAGTTGGATGGATGGTCTGAGCAGTAACGTGGTCGGTCTCCATGGGTTACACATGCAGGGTTGAGGAGATCCTGCTGATGACTATCAAGGTGGTGAAAGGCCTGTACTCCACAGCTATTGCAACAGTGAGCAAGATATGGCAAGGGTAATGAAACACACAAAATGCAGCAACTCCACTGCCTCAAAAAAAGCAACAGTGATAAACAAGTTGCAAGTTCTTACATTTCAATCTGCAGACAACACGGATGCTAAAGACTGTTGTAGCCCCAAACTACAACAGGTACTAATGGAATGGATGGAATCACGACAAAAGATGATGGTTTGCAAAAGCTCAGAGGTTAGGAATACACTGGATGAGAACATAGCCTGAAAACTGCTTTAACAAGACATTTCACACTGCGAGGGGATGAAGACAAAGACACCACCTCAGTTTGTAAATCCTTATGCAGGACACCAGTAAAATGCAAGTTTCAATCCTGTGTAATTGTCTCAAAACATCCAGGCAAGAGTTTCAAGTTACTTGGATTCTTCTTGCTACCATAATAGACCGAGCTTAAAAGACACCAAGGAGGATTATATTACTAATCACTCTCTAACTGAAACCACTAACAAAACTACTCAGTTCCACCCTTCAATTTTAAACAGCTACCGGATGTTTCCTTCTACTCCAACCTACATTAGAAGAAAAAACAATTGACTGCTTTTGGTAAGATATAAATCAAGCCAGGCAAAATCAGCCTTCATTTCCTCCAACTCTGAATGATTCATCAATTGCAAAACACTGTCATTTAACGAAGGGCTGGTATGTTTATAGATATTGACCAGGTCCCCAAAACCATCTGCTCCCATTTCAACCTGTGGTCTCACTCTGTTAAATATTTAAATTAATGTTCAAATAGAATCCTTCCGACTCAAACCCAGGATTTTCTTTTGCCCTGGAGCATCAGAGACTCCTTATGGAGTCTATAAAATCATGATGGGCATGGACTGGGTGAATAGACAAGGTCTTGACCCTGGGGTGGGGGAGTCCAAAACTACAGGCCATAGGTTTAGGGTGAGAGAGGAAAGATATAAAAGGGACCTTAGGGGCAACCTTTTCACACAGAGGGTGATGCTGTGTGGAATGAGCTGCCACATGAAGTGATAAAGGCTGGTACAATTACAACATTTAAAAGGTATCTAGATGGGTATATGAATAGGAAGGGTTTGGAGGATTACGGGCCAAGTGTTGGCAAATGGGACATAGATCAATTTAGGATATCTGGTCAGAATGGATGAGTTGGACTGAAGGTTCTGTTTCTGTGCTGTACATCTCTATGACTCTAGGTACAGAGTAACCCATTGAAATTTGTTACATTTTTAATCGGTCTTACGGCTTTCACTGGCTTTTGTCACCTAATTCCAACTAATTACACAATCTGAATGTGTTCTCATTCAGCACTCCATCACCAGTGGCATTATAACTGGGAGTCCAGAACCACAGTTACTCTGCTTTAAAGGAATATACTCAAGGCTTGATAATACCTGGCAACCTGGTTAAAGAGCTTATTCTGTGACAGAAAGGGATAGCGGGACAGAGATAGAATCAAACACACTAACCCTGATTCTCCAAGGAGCACTCTCAATGAGGAAGCCTGATGTTGCAGAATTATCCCTGTAATTCACGCTGGTCCCTGATTATGGTATAATTTGACTTGCAAACACACTGCCCACTTGGAACATTCTCATTTTCTTCCTTTCTAATGGTCTAGCTTCCTCTCTTTTCATCCTCTGAAGTCACATTCACATTGATCAAGTGGGTGAGGTCACTGGTTACTGCCAAAAGGCACCACGTGTAGATTGAGTTGGCAGCTAGGAAGGCAAATGCAATGTTAGCATTCATTTCGAGAGCACTAGAATACAAGAGCAGAGATGCACTACTGAGGCTGTATAAGCCCCTGCTCAGACCGCATTTGGAATATTGTGAGCAGTTTTGGGTCCCGTATCTAAGGAAGGATGTGCTGGCCTTGAAGAGGGTCCAGAGGTGATTTACAAGAAAGTTTGTGTTGTACAAGCAGTGTCATATGAGGAGCAGCTGAGGACACTGGGTCTGCACTCAATGGGAGTTTGGAAGGATGAGGGGGATCTCATTGGGACTTACAGAATACTGAGAGGCCTGGATAGAGTGGATGTGCAGATGTCATTTTCACTAGTAGGAGAGACAAGGACACAGCCTCCGATCAAAGGGACTTGAGAATTCAAATGAGGAGGATTTTTTCAGGTTGAGGGTGGTTAATCTGTGGAACTTACTGCTACAGAGGTCTGTGGAGGCCAAGTCATTGAGATTCTTTAAGACAAGATTGATAGGTTCCTGATTAGTAAGAGGATCAAGGCTACAGGGACAAGGCAGGTGATTGAGGTTGAGAAAGATACTATCCATTATTGAAGGAGGAGCAGACGCAATGGGCTGAATGGCCTAATTCTGGTCACCCTGCAACCCACCAGTAGTCACAAACTGACAGTGAAATGGGGCTTTCTCCAACCATGACTTTCACCAAGAAACACAGTGAAGTAGGTAGATCCAGCCTCCCGATGTGGCGTGATCATGTGGATTTTCAGAGTCTGTTAGCTGACAACAATACACACATTTCAAACATCTCCCTTGCCTTTTCTGGTCACATTCAATGGTTTGACCAGAATTTCAGTTTCAAATAAAATTAACTAATTGTTGTAGCAGAGTTTACTGTGGAAAATCCAAGTAATGATTTCATAAATCAAAATAATTTGTGTTGTGCAATAATGCTCAGTTGGGGACAGCACAATTTCATTCAGAAACCGGAAAATATGATAAAGTAGAAGTAAATGTGCAGAAACATCAGAAAACCATGATACATTTCAGCTGAAATAGTAGCTGAAGGCACATCCATCCAATCTGTACCCTTGAAAATGTGAGAAAGCAACTTGCAAAATTTGACTGACGTGCTGCAAATGGACAAAATGCAGGAACAAAGTGTTACAAAACAGAACCAAGTGGACAATGAGATGTGAGCAAGTGAGAATTTAAACTTCCAACCCAGTGGGTAACAGAGATAGGCTGTTTTTATTGCAGAGGCATTAGCTAAGTGTCTCAAACAGATAGCCACAAATACCTCATATCTTACTCTTGAAAACTGTACAGCTAAATGCTTACCAGGTGGGATCAAAGCAGAAATCCCATTGCACTCTATACAATATTCTCTTACAGGTAGTTCTTCTATAACATGGTGGTTGCATTCTTGTACCATTCCCCATTATCGAAAAATCCTGCTTTAGAAACAGCACTTAAAGTGGTGGTAATGTAATCGCGTTACAGCCAACGCACGTTTTAAACGTTGCCCCCAGTTCGTCAATTGAGCTACAGCAAATTTGGGTTAACGAAACGCATGTTATAGCGGAACGACCTGTAGATACAAGTCTCCGTACATGGTATATTGTATCTAAGGAGGATCACGTATCCTCAAGTTACAGATCATGAGGCTAGGTGTATATGCAATATTGTTTCTGACTGACTTTAACTTCCCAATAGTCTTAACATATAAACAATAATAGAAAAGTCACTTACCACAGTCTGACTCATCAGACCAGTCTCCACAGTCATCATCGCCATCACAATGGTATATATCAAGAATACAACGACCGTAAGCACATTGAAACTCCTCGACACTGCAGTTGGTAACAGGAACATCAGCAGCTAAAAGGAAATTGAAACAAAAAGATTGAAGGCTGTCTTAGTTAAATACACAACGTTATCTGGTAAACTACAGCACTCTGTCTAACTATCTGGTATATTTATTCAGATCATTCTAGAACGTTATTACAATCAAAATTTCCAATCCTTTTGACTTTGTTATCCCTTGTCCAGATGTGTAATGGACTCAGCCTGGTTTCTAGATGGCTCACTAGTTGGAAGCAAAGCTAACTATGAACCAAAATGAAATATGTAAGATGTTGTACTCATTGTTCCTCCTGCACGGATTCTCGAAGGGTTATATTTGTCTCAATTTTTTAAAATGAAAATTAAAAGAGCTTCTCAATTTAAAACACAATTGGCATACTTCCCAGACCCGAATTGGTCAGTGATGACGTACAAAGAAATAATCAGAAGTAGGTCATTTCGCTGGTTGGGTCTGCTCTGCTAGTCCAGAAGGTCATGGCTGACCTGATTGTGGCCTTAACTCCACTCTCCTTTCTACACCCAAACCCTCTGACTCCCTTGTCAATGAAGAACCCATTCTTCTCTGCCTGTAAAATATGCCATGTCCCAGCCTCCACTTCTCTCTGGACATGAGAATTATACAGACCAATGCCATGCAGAAAATAAAAGTTGTCATCTCCAACTTAAATGGGAGATACCTTATTTTCAAGCTTTATGTCCTGGTACTACTCCTGTCACAGAGGCAACATCCCTCTGTCAGCCACAGAGCCAGGCCCCTGCTCATTCTTCTAACCACAAATGGAAAACAGATTAAGCCATTTTCGCTGTATTGACCAGTTCTTCCTGCTGACAGGACATGTTGTAAAATTCTTCAGTTAATTGGCACATGTAGAGCAAATGTTGATCATTTTCTTCTGATATTAAAATGCTGTTGCACGATCTGAATACTGTCTTTTCAACAAACATACCACAACCATTACTAACCTACATTAACACCCATCAGTGCATGAGACAGTAAATGCAGTGTTTTAAGTGGTGCAGCTAAAATTATTTAATACAAATCTCCTCAAAACTTGGACTCAAACAGAAACAGCTGCCTCAGACCAAACAGGTTTGCAGCAAATGTTTGGTCTCATTGACTTGGAGTTTCTGTCAAGCAGAATACTCTGAACTTCCTGTCAAACTGTAAATACAAGACTGATGAAATGCACTGTAAATTCAGTTAATGGCTATATAACAGAGCACAAAATGTAATCAAACCTTTTAATACTGAGTGCAGTATAAAACAACTCTTAATGTGCACCCAATGATGAAAATCCTTCATGCCAGCAGAACATTCATTTTCTCAAGCTAATGAAATGTTGCATCATTTTACCAAAATTTATATTAAGCAAAATGGACAAGCTTAATGGTGGGAAATTCAACTCTTTCTTTCTCCCTCTCCTATGTTTATCATCAGTCAGAGTTGGAAGTGAAGAATAGAAAACCTCCCTCTATACCTTGAAGTACATCACAGGCCATCCATTACTCCATTGCTGTTCACATTCACATTTTCAACAATGCTGATATTTTTGCTTTTTGAAAATATATATTCCAGGATATTCCACCTCCTGCACTATATATACACATTAAAGAAGCAGATTAATTGTTTCATTTTTTTTCCTTTCGTGCTGAAACATTTTCTCACAGTTTATTTTTAAATGGATTCTAATTATTCCTGTTACCTAAAAATGACCGATTCCACATTACCTGGAAGGAAGTATTTGGCTCCAGATTAACCATCACAGAAATGTTAATGCTTTCATTATTAATCTACTGGTTCATACACAGTGACAGTGGTGAACACTTCATATTCTGGTGTAAAATTATGAAGAAAATCTGATTAAAATCACAGGTACAGACACAATGGGCCAAATGGCCTCCTTCTGTACGTAAAATTCTATGATTCCACGATGTAGAATCCATCATCGAAAATGGCTTTCTATATTTACATTGCACCCTGATCACTGAAGTCACCACCAGAGTTTGGGACTGGTTTTTTTAAGATTACATTACTTACAGTGTGGAAACAGGCCCTTCGGCCCAACAAGTCCACACCACCCCGCCGAAGCGCAACCCACCCATGCCCCTACATTTACCCCTTACCTAACACTACGGGCAATTTAGCATGGCCAATTCACCTGACCTGCACATCTTTGGACTGTGGGAGGAAACCAGAGCACCCGGAGGAAACCTACGCAGACACGGGGAGAACGTGCAAACTCCACACAGACAGTCGCCTGTGGCGGGAATTGAACCCGGGTCTCTGGCGCTGTGAGGCAGCAGTGCTAACCGCTGTGCCACCGTGCCGCCCACGGTTGTAGGTAATAGAATTTATGAATATCAGCGTTAGATTGGAGATGCACTGAAAAAGAATCATAAATAACAATCATAAACAGTATTTTGATTCTTGGTTTCATTGTTCCCCACGTTCAAACCAGTCAATAACATCTTGTAAGCAATATTAAATTCTTTCCCACACAAGCCCAATTGTTACCAATTTAATTTCCCTGCAGTTAACAATTATCAAAGTCTTAAGAAATGTGTTGTTCCTTTTGATCACAAGTTTTCTTGAATTCTGGGGTGTTGGTTTCTACTCGAGCCTACAATTACATGATTTACTGACAATTGCCGATGGGTGCCAAATGTTTGGCGGTATATGTTGAGTGATTCACAAATTACCCACCCCTGCCCAAGGCCTGTATTAAATCAAATGCTAATAAAATCTCAACAGATAAATATGTACCAATGTATTGCGAAAAGCCTGACAAACTCAAACAGTAGCTTTCATCTTTCTGGCCCACAAGGGGAGGCAAGAGACATCTCCACCTCGTCAAATCCACACATTTCCAACGCAAATACTAAGTAGATCAATTCATCTCAGAACAAATCATTTCAGCTGAGGCCTGAATTCAGCATAGCATCTGCTGTCACAGAAAGCAGCCCTTGCTGATCATCCTTAGGGATACAGTGAGGAAGCAAGTTTGACAGATGTCCGAAGGTGAGAACTGGTGGTGACGAGAACTCTTTGAAGTTCGGAAAATAAACCTGCTCCCCTGTGAACCGTTTTCCAACACTGTCTCACTTGACAGCTGCATTGTATCAAAAGAATGCAACTCTAATGAAAACAGTTACGGACCTGCACAAACTCCAAGCTCTCAGTTCTTATGCATACCACCTGCGTGCTAGAAATGAGAATATTCTGTGCTTTCCCCTTTCATATGAAGGCTTTGAACTTATGGTTTGTCTGGTGTCAACTATTCTACTGACGTTTGCTTAGCTATTGGTGAAAGCTGTGCACAGAAGCTGAACCAGTCCCAGCAGTGAGCTCCTCTTAAAATATGTTGCGTTTCCCTTGTTCCATCCTACCTATCCAGTGATCAAAAAAAATTGACCAAAAAATGGTGCCTGCACATCAGATCAAGCAACATAAGGCAGCTGCAATTTCACTGACCATATCATCAGAGAAAGGTATTATTCAGTCACATCAACTCTTCTATGTTTAGTTTGTTTCAAGTGTCAGATCACACACCCGCAGCCTCCTGAGGATGGAACTTTCCATTATCGCTTTTTGACAAGACCCAAGCGGTGTTGTTGAGATCTGAAATGTAATGTCTAAGAGCGAGCTGGAAGCAGACTCAATTGAGGACATTCCAAACTGGATGATGTTCTGAAAAGGGAGGAACTGTAGACTTTATATGGAAAAGGCAGGGGAATAGGAAGTGCTCATTCAAAAAGCAAAGCAGATAGGAAGGACTAGCCTAGGGGAGGCAATAGCCTAGTGATATCATTGCTTAGACTTTTAATTCAGAGGCCCAGCTACTGTTCTGGGGACCCAGGTTTGAATCCTGCCATGGCAGATATTAGAATTTGAATTCAATGAAAATCTGGAATTAGGAGTCTAAATGATGATCATGAGTCAATTGTCAGGAAAACCCATCTGGTGCACTAATGTCCTCGAGGGAAGGCAATTGCCATCCTTTCCTAGTCTGGGTGACATGTGTCTCCAGAACCACAGCAATGTGGTTGACTCTTAACTGCCCTCTGGGCAATTAGGGATGGGCAATAAATCCTGGCCCAGCCAGCAATTCCATGAATGAATAATATTTAAAAAAACTAGCGTTCTGTGCTGTAGCAATTCTGTGAAAGCTAGTTTTGCTAACTCTGTTGCTTTTTCAGTCTGTGAATGGACAGAAAGCCACAGCGTGCGATGGAGAAAGACAGGGACTCTGCTAGCCTTCAAAAACTCAAGAGCAAACTCTCCACTGAAACTACAGAGCTTGAAGCTGGAGTAAAGGAATGTGAGCTGAGAGCAGTCAGAAAACCCCACTCCTCCCTGCCCCCTCTCCCTTCAGCATTCTCTGGTTGTCCCACACTTTCTCTCATGAACAACGTTAGTAGCACTTCCACCTACAGCTAGTGAAGAAAATGACAAAGAGTAATAAAAGATAGGAAAATTGAAAGGAATAAATAAATAAGTTAAAGACAAAAATAACAGAGGCTAGTGGAAGAGAGATAATCATATTCCTATTATAAAGAGTCAATATTATATCCTTTTAATTTCCTGTAGACTATTTTTCAAATTAAAAGAAATTGAGATAAAATGGAGTGTTTCACTAATGAATAGCTCTATTTCCATAGCAAAGTGAGTGAGAGCTAATTATTGCTGCTTGATCTTTTGACATTAAAGTGTATGCAAGGAGCTGTTCATTGACCTGCGCTGCCCTTGTAATTCGTAATGTTCACAAATTGCTGATGGGATCATCAGTTCTTGTTAATCATTAAAACATGAGCAATGATGCATAAGGATACTAGTGTTTGTTTTTGCTTTTTGCAATTTATCTTTAAACAAGCTGCTGTTACACTCACCTTCTCCCAGAGTGATCTCAGGTAGTTTCTAGTTGGACATGGACCTCAAACATTTCTTCTTGGAGATGTGACTTAGTCACAAACATCTTGACATGTGAGGCTATGGGCTCAGTGCTGGAAAGTGGGATGAGTATAGATGTAGTGGGATTTAGTTTAGCTCAGTTGGCTGGACAGTTGGATTAGACGAAAGTGAGGACTGCAGATACCAGCTGGTTTGCAATGCATAGTGATGTCAACAGCAATAGTTCAAGTCCTACATCGGCTGAGGGCCGCCTTTCTGAACCTTTCCCCTTACCTGACCTCGGGTTAAACCACCACTGGCCTTCTCTCTCTCTCATGACAGAGCAGCCCTGTAGTCTGCTAAGTCTATGGTGACTTTATCTTACCCTTACCTTTAGAGCCGCGTTGACACTACAGACTTGATGGGCTGAAGGGCCTCCTCTTCTGTACTGTCTAATCCTAGGAACAGCCAAAGAAAATTGGTGACACAGGACAACTGTGCCCTGTAATTTTACAGCACCACGGTGAATAGTGTGGGAGGGAACGGGGAGGGTGGGGTGCGGTGGTGATGTAAAATCTGGAGCCATTCCAGGCTCCACTGGGGTTTTACCAACTGTAGGGTAAAGAAATGTCCTTAGGAGGTCAATAAATGGTCAATCAATCAACACTTTCTGTTGCTGCTGTGATTTTACCAGCAGCAAACGGTTACTTAAGTCACATGGGGAGACTTTTCCAGGGTAAGCTGGATAGCTTCCTGGGTCCAAAGCTCAGGAATCCTCTCCTTTAGCCTTTCTCTCTCACTCTCTCTCTCTCACACACACACTTTTACATGTACACTTATGCACACACACACACGCTTAAGATGCATCTTAAACCAAGTGTTTAAGTCAAATTTTAATGAATAATGTTCCTGCAAAGCCTAAGTGAATGTTTTATTACATCACAAAGGTGCACAGTAAATATAAACATTTGTTAATGTAGTAGAAAGAACTGCATTTATATACAGCCTGTCACTACCTCAGGTTGCCCAGGCAGGAAACTTTTGAGCATAGTCAGAGAGAAATACAGCAGCAAATCTGCACTAAAAGCAATGGGATTGTGATTCTGTCTTCCTTGTGATATGGGATGAAGGATAAATATTTACTTGGAGGAGAATACACATGCTTTCTGAGTAGCATTGTGAGCTGTACAAAAACTACAGAGGCCAGTAGAAAGTTGGAAGATATGTTCAGGTCTGTGAAACCTGTGGTGGCAGTGCTCCCACTGACTAAATCAGGGTTAACACCCACATATGGAGAGCAAACCAGTTTAAAACACAGTCTGTCTCCTTAAACCTGAATAATGGACACATTGAGATGCTGGACTGTGGGACAATGGTGAACCAGTTGAGTTTTTACAATGACCAGCTCCATGGTCCATACCAGCTTTTATTGCTACCAATGAACAAAACCAGGAATGTCACAGAATCACAGAAGTGTTCAGGTGCAGGATGAGGCCATTCACCTTATTGTAACTGCATTAGTTCTTCAAATGAACATCATTACCTGGTCCCAATTGCCTGTTTGTTCCCCAGACTTTGGCCATTATTTTAATCCAAATAATTATCCAATGCCTTCTTGAATGTTTCAATTGAATCTGCTGTAGTATCTTCCCAACACTCCTGATTGACCACACACCTCAACTCATTTATCTATGAAAAATCTATCAAACCCAGCCATAAATAAATTCAATGACACAGCTTTCACTAATTTCTGGGGAAGTGAATTCCACAGTCTGACAACCTATTGAGAATAAACAAAATCCCTCATCTCTACCAGAAAAGGGAAACCTTTCATTGCTCATTGCTGTACCCTAGTTCTGGCCTTCCCCCAAGGAGGGAAACATTCTTGAGGTTCCCTCATGTCATGCCAATTGATTGACCCCATTGTATAACCTTTTATTTGACGGAAGCAATGGACAGCATGGCTTATATGTGCACAGTCACAACAGGGAACACTGTCTCCTGGGAAACTTACTGCTTCTCCTGCAACTGCTCCACCTGCTGGCTGTGCTCAAAACAGTTGGATTTTATGACCCCAAAATTCCATTGGGATTATTCTAGTCTCCCATAGCAAAACAGTAGAACCCTCACAGAAACAGAGATGTTTCAGTGACATGTCATCTCTCCTGGTCCTAGGAGTCAACTGGTTCGAATACAAGAGGAACTTTTATCCATCACATTGATGGTCTTGAGTGTGATTGAAGATTGAGAATTCCCAACGGTGGAGGTTTTGACCTTGAGGATGATCAAGGTGCTGATACAGTGGTGGTAACCAGTACATCTATAAAGTCTCCACTCAGTTGTTGAAGGATCTTCCCAGTAGGATCCACATTCTCAAAGTAGCCTTTAGAGGAATCTGGTCCAACAGCAGCAAGGCCAGGATAGGCCACAGGTGCCAGTGCAATTCCACTCATGATTGTCAAGACTGGTGTTGGTAGGTAGGTAACCAAGTTGCATCATGGCAAGCACCACACCGGTTAGTTGAGGATTTGAATTGATGTTATTTAATTTATTACTCTCACATGTACTAAGGTACATCGAATAGTCTGGTCTCAAATGCTTTACAGGCAGATTGTACTATACAAGTGCATCAGGGTAACAGAACAGAGTACAAGATATAATGTTCCAGCTGCCGAGAAAGTGCAGAGAAAGATCAACATTAACATTTAAGAGGACCATTCAAAATTCAGATAACAGTGAGAAAGAAGCTGTTCTTCAATCTGTTTGCACATGTATTCACATTTTTATATCTTTTGCTTGCCAGAAGAGGGTGGAATAGACAGGCAGGAGGCTGGAAGAACACAGCAAGTCTGGCAACATCAGAAGGTGGAGAAGTCAACGTTTCAGAATGTAACCCTTCTGCAGGACTGGGGGTGGGTGGAGTGGGAGCTGCAGATAAAGGGGATGGCGGGGGCAGGGTGGTGAAGTGAGGATAGGTGAAGACAGTTTCCTGAAGAAGGGCTTATGCCCAAAACGTCGATTCTCCTGCTCCTTGAATGCTGCCTGACCTGCTGCGCTTTTCCAGCAACACATTTTTCAGGTAGAGGGTACAGCCCTGGTTGGTCAATGGGAGGAATGAATCTGGTTGGTGGCAGGGAGGAGTGAAAGGGATGGGGAGGGGCTGAGAAGGGAGTCAGGGGATGGGAAGGGAGGATATTTGAAATTGGAGAACTCAATGTTGAGTCCTTAGGGCTGTAGGCTACCCTGACGGAAGATGAGGTGTTGTTCCTCCAATCTGCGGTATGCTTCGTTATGGCAATAGAGGAGGCCAAGGATGGTCAAGTCAGAAAGGGAGCAGGAAGAGGAATTAAAATGGGTGATAACTGGGAGGCTTGGTTGGCCCTTGCGGGCCCAGCTGAGATGCTCGGTGTACTGTTCCCTAAGTTTATGTTTGGTCTCCCCGGGGTAGAGAAGACCATATCGGGAGCACCTGATGCAGTAAACTAGGTTGGAAGAGAGGCAGGTGAACCTCTGTCTCACCTGGAAGGGGTGGGGGGGCAAGCTATGTCAGTGGGGAGAACGGCACAAACCAAGGGCCATAGTCTTAAGGGTTTAGATGGAGAGGAATTTGTTAAGTGTGAACAAGACAATTTTCTCAATCAGTATGTCGATGTACCTACTAGAGAAGGTGCAAAACTTGACCTACTCTTGGGAAATCAGGCAGGGCAGGTGATTGAGGTGTCAGTGGGGGAGCACTTTGGGGCCAGCAACTATAATTCTATTAGATTTAAAATAGGGATGGAAAAGGATGGACCAGATCTAAAAGTTGAAGTTCTAAATTGGAGAAAGGCCAATTTTGACAGTATTAGGCAAGAACTTTCAAAAGCTGATTGGGGACAGATGTTCGCAGGTAAAGGGACGGCTGGAAAATGGGAAGCCTTCAGGAATGAGACAACGAGAATCCAGAGAAAGTATATTCCTGTTAGGGTGAAAGGAAAGGCTGGTAGGTATAGGGAATGCTGGATGACTAAAAAAATTGAGGGTTTGATTAAGAGAAAGGAAGCATATGTAAGGGAGAGATAGGATAGATCGAGTGAATCCTTAGAAGATTATAAAGGCAGTAGGAGTATACTTAAGAGGAAATCAGGAGGGCAAAAAGGGGACGTGAGATAGCTTTGGCAAACAGAATTAAGGAGAATCCAAAGGGTTTTTACAAATACGTTAAGGACAAAAGGGTAACAAGTGAGAGAATAGGGCCCCTCAAAGATCAACAAGGCGGCTTTGTGTGGAGCCGCAGAAAATGGGGAGATACTAAACAAATATTTTGCATCAGTACTTGCTGTGGAAAAGGATATGGAAGATATAGAATGTAGGGAAATAGATGGTGACACCTTGCAAAATGTCCATATTACAGAGGAGGAAGTGCTGGATGTCTTGACATGCATAAAGGTGGATAAATCCCCAGGACCTGATCAGGTGTACCCTAGAACTCTGTGGGAAGCTAGAGAAGTGATTGCTGGGCCTCTTGCTGAGATATTTGTATCATTGATAGTCACAGGTGAGGTGCCGGAAGACTGGAGGTTGGCTAATGTGGTGCCACTCTTTAAGAAGGGTGATAAGGACAAGCCAGGGAACTATAGACCAGTGAGCCTCACCTCGGTGGTGGGCAAGTTGTTGGAGGGAATCCTGAGGGACAAGACGTACAAGTATTTATGTCTCACAAACTTGATTGAGTTTTTTGAAGAAGTAACAAAGAGGATTGATGAGGGCAGAGCGGTAGATGTGATCTATATGAACTTCAGTAAGGTGTTCAACAAGGTTCCCCATGCGAGACTGTTTAGCAGGGTTAGGTCTCATGGAATACAGGGAGAGAACTAGCCATTTGGATACAGAAATGGCTCAAATTAGAAGACAGAAGGTGGTGGTGGAGGGTTGTTTTTCAGACTGGAGGCCTTTGACCAGTCGAGTGCCACAAGGATTGGTGCTGGGTCCACTACTTTTTGTCATTTACATAAATGATTTGGATGTGAGCATAAGAGGTACAGGTATTATGTTTGCTGATGACACCAAAATTGAAGGTGTGGTGGACTGCGAAGAAGGTTACGTCAGATTACAACAGGATGGGCCAATAGGCTGAGAAGTGGCAGATGGAGTTTAATTCAGATAAATGCGAGGTGCTGCATTTTGGGAAAGCAAATCTTAGCAGGACTTATACACTTAATGGTAATGTTCTGGGGAGTAGTGGAGTCACAGGTAGATAGGATAGTGAAGGCGGCGTTTGGTATGCTTTCTTTCATTAGTCAGAGTATTGAGTACAGGAGTTGGGAGTTCATGTTGCGGCTGTACAGGATATTGGTTAGGCCACTGTTGCAATATTGCATGCAGTTCTGGTCTCCTTCCTATCGGAAAGATGTTGCGAAACTTGAAAGGGTTCAGAAAAGATTTACAAGGATTTGAGTTATAGGGAGAGACTAAACAGGCTGGGGCTATTTTCTCTGGAGCATCAGAGGCTGAGGGGTGACCTTGTAAAGGTTTACAAAATTATGAGGGGCATGGATAGGATAAATAGACAAAGTCTCTTCCCTGGGGTCGGGGAGGGGTGCTGGCAGGTGGGACTAGATTGGGTTGGGATTTCTGGTCGGCATGGACGGGTTGGACCAAAGGGTCTGTTTCCGTGCTGTACATCTCTATGACTGTCGAAGGAAACGGTCCTTGCAGAAGACAGAGAGGGGTGGGGAGGAGATGTTCTTGGTAGTGGGGTATAATAGGAATTGGTGCAAATATTTAAGGATGATGTGTTGGTGGGGTGGTAGGTGAGGACAAGGGGGACTCTGTCTTTATTGCGTTTGGAGCAGGGGGGATTTAGAGCAGTGTAATGGGGAATTGAGGAGTTGGGGCACAGTGCCTGTGCAGGTACTGAAGACAGACTGTTCGACATTGCCGACAAAGAGGCAGATATAGCTGGGACCCATCCGAGTTCCCATGTCCACCCCCTAGGTTTGGAGGAAATGGGAGGATTTAAAGGAAAAGTTATTAAGGGTGAGGACCAGTTCGGCCAGGCGGAGAGGGTAGTGGTGGAGGGCTGTCTGGATGGGTCTGTTGGAGAGGAAGACATGGAGGTCCTGAAGGCCATCATTGTGGGGTATGGATGTGTAAAAGGACTGCATGTCCATAGTGAAGATAAAGTGCTGGGAGCCGGGAATCTGAAAGTTACTGAGGAGATGGACGGTGTGGTTGGTGTCACAGATGTAGGTGGGTCGTGCTTGAACCAAGGGGGAGAGGATTGAGTCGAAGTTGGACGAGATGAGTTCAGTGGGGCAGGAGCATGCTGAGATGATGGGTCAGCCAGGGTAGTTGGCCTTGTGGAGCAGGTAGAACCGGACAGTGCAGGGCTGGGGGACTATGAGCTTGGAGGCAGTGGAGGGAAGATCACCGAAGGCAACGAGGGCACGGACGGTGCAGGTGATTTTGGCATGATGGATCTCAGTGGGGATGTGGGCAAGGGGAAGTTAGGACGTGGTGTCAGACAGTTGGCGTTCAGCCTCTGCAACACAGAGGTCCAATCTCACCACTGCCCTGCCTTTGTCAGCGGGTCTGATGGTGAGCCAGGGGTTGGTGTGTAGTGAGTAGAGTGCTGCACGTTCGGAGGTGGTGAGGTTGGAGTGGGTGAGGGGTAGAGAAATTGAAGCAGTCAATGTTACGTCGACAGTCTGCAATGAAGAGGTCTAGGGTGGGTACAAGGCCGTCAGGTGGTGACCAAATGAAGAGAGTATAACCGAAGTGGGAAAGGTCTTTGATTAAAATGGTTGCTTTCCCAAGTCAGTGGGAAATATAGATGGATTCAATGGATAGAAGGCTGGTTAGCATAATGGATTGGGCTGTATTCATATCTCTCTGTAGTTCCTGCAGCCTTGAGAAGAGCAGTTGCCAAACCACACTCTGATGCATCCAGATAGGATGCTTTCTATGGTGTATCTATAAAAATTTGGAAGAGTCTTTATGGACGTGCCAAATTTCCTTACCCTCCTGAGGTAACATTTAAAGAGAGGTTTACAACAGAGAGGTGAAGAGACAAAGAGAATTAGGGAGGATGTCCCAAAGGTAATGCAGTGAAAATCTGCACCAAATATCTGGTCTGACCAAATTTGGAGTGTTGTGCGCAGTTTTGGGCCCCATATCTCAGGAAGGATGTACTGGCCTTGGACATGTTCTGAGGAAATTCATGAGAATGGTCCCAGCTTAACATATGAGGAACATCTGAGGACTCGATCGAGTTTAGAAGGACGAGGGGGGATCTAATTGGAACATTCAGAATACTGAATGGCCTGGACAGAGTAGATGTTATAAAGATGTTTCCATTGGTAGGACAGACTAGGACCTGAGGGCACAGCCTTAGAGTGAAGTGAAGATCTTTTAGAACTGAGATAAGGAGAAATGTCTTCAGCCAGGTTGGTGAATCTATGGGATTCATTGCCACAGCAGGCTGTGGAAGCCAGGTTATTGAGTATATTTAAAACTGAGATAGATAGGTTCTTGAGTATCAAGGAGATCAAGGGTTAATGGGGAGAAAGCGGGAAAATGAGGTTGAGAAACTTATCAGCCATGATTGAATGGTGGAGCAGACTTGATGGGCTGAATGGCCTAATTTCTGCTCCTATGTCTTCTTGTCTAATATCATTCTCATTAATGATCAGAAGAATATTTGGTCCCTGGGATACACCAGCACTTGGTATTTATATCCCTGATTTTCAACATTCCCTATGGTTATGGGTAAATTACAAATTCCATCGGCCAGTGTTTTTATTCTTTAATAGATTGCTTACTGTTGTATGACTCAATACAGAACTCCAATCAGAAATTACAGGAGATTTGGATTTAGATAATGCCTTTCATGTCCTCAGGATGTCCTATAATGCTTTACACCCAATGAAATACTTTTGAAGTCTAGTCACTATCGTAATATTATTGTAATCACTTCCATTAAAATTGAACATTGTGTCCTCAGCTGTCAGGCCATCAGATGTATTAAGTAAATTGTAAAAGAGATTCACTGAAATCCTCGTGGGTTGGTTCGTTGGACATAGACAGGACAGCTAGCGTAAAATCTACATACCCATAACATCTACCATCTGTTATATGCCAGCAACTGTAACCCATGTTGAAAGCACTGGATTTTCATTCAAATTAAACAAAATTAGTTTAATTGTGGCAGACTATCTACAATGAGCTTTCTCCAGAGCTGGAATCATAGTTGCAGATTCAGTCAAGATAAATTAAGATTTTTTCCCCTGCATGTTGTTAACAGACTAGTTTCAAATCAGTCCAATGAGAGAGAACCATTCTCATCCGTAACAGAAGCTCATTATCTGTACAATGGTGCCTTTATCTCTCTAGATCAAAGAAATACTTGATTTTGCTCTGAGCCGGAGACCCCACTGGGCTTAGATTCCCACTCCTTTGATGTCCTCATTAGCCTGAATGACTTATAGACAGTTTCCAGCATCTAATAAAGTTCATTTCAGCTCCGAGTGCAAAAGTACTTCTACATTTTTGATTTTAATCCAAATGTAATTTTACCAAAGAGAGCAGCCACATTAACCTTGGTATAAAATTTGACTCTAACAGTGTGACAAACCAATGGAATGAATAAATTTACTTAATGCATTTTTACTTGCTACCTTGAAAAGAAAACTGAACTTGGTATCTGAGCAGAAATAAAGTGAGTATTTTTTCTAAATTGAGCACAGTGTCAAAAATTTCACAACGTCCAATTTTTAAAGGTCCTACCGAATTTCAAAAAAGAATTTTGGTAGCATGGTCTTGTTTGAGAAATTGCCAAGTGTAATGATTCTCTCCTTCATCATTTCAATGTTTCTGCTTGGTACAGAAAGTCTTTATCACAAAGAAAACCTGACTGTTTCACTACACACATCAGAGTTTGGTGTGATCTGGTTTCTTGTGATTTCAATTACAAAAAAAACGCTTATTCAAAACTTTATTTTCTATTTGGGCAAGTTAGGGCAACTGTCAAATTACGTGTGCAAGAACGTCTCACTGAAAATATTTAGGAATGTTATGCGCAATGCTTAATAAAATAGTGTAAGGGAAAGTATAAAGATTCACCAGCCATTTAGATCTTCAGTTGAAATTCTGGACCATCGGAAGTATCTTAATACGTACTGTTGTGGCATCAGTTAGCTGAAAGCCATAACTTGCAGTTAGGTGACATCATAATGACTTCTTCTTCTTAGAATCATAGTTGACTTTCTTCTGCTCTAGTTTGTTGTGTTCGGAGTTGGTTCATAACTTGCATACTCAGCCACATAAATAATGTTGCACTACACAATTGCCAGGCAATGACCATCTCTAATAAGAGACAATCTGATCACCATCTCTTGACATTCAATGGCGTTACTGTCACAGAATCACCCCACTATCAACTTCCTGGGGTTTACCACTGACCAGAAACTGAACTAGACTAGCCGTATCATAACAATGGCTACAAGAGGAGGTCAGAAGCTAGGAATACTGCAGCAAGTAACTCACCTCCTGACTCTCCAGAGTCTGTCAACTATCTAGAGGCACAAGACAGAAGTATGAGGGATTGCTCTCCACTTGTCTGAATGGTGCAGCTCCACCAACACTCAAGAAGCTTGATACCATCCAGGACAAAATAACTGCCTTGATTGGCGCCACATCCACGAGCATCCATTCCCCCCATCACTGACGCTGTGTGGCAGCAGTGTTTCCTATCTACAAGATGCCTTGCAGAAATTCACCCAAACTCCTTAGATAGCACCTTCAAAACCCATGATCATTTCCCTCTAGAAGAATAAGGGCACCAGATACATGGAAACACCAAGTTCCCCTCCAAGTTGCACACCATCCTGACTTGGAAATCTATTACTGTTCCTTCTGTATTGCTGGGTCAAGACGTTGGAATTCCCTTTCCAATGCCATTGTGCGTCAATCTGTAGAGCCCATGGACTGCAGCAGTTTAAGAAGGTAGCTCACCACCATGTCCTCAAGGGTAACTAAAAGTACATACTAAAGCGACCACCAGTTGCTCCTTTCTTCCCAAAATAATACTTACGACAGCCTTCTTCATCTGAACCATCTTTGCAATCTGTGTCTCCATCACAATACCAATGTTCTGCAATGCAACTGCCATCATTGCAGCGAAATTCTTTGTCAGAACATTTTCTCATGTCTGTAACAGGAAAACAAAATTAAAAATGCATCAGCAGTGCTGAACAACAATTGGCCAATAGGTCAGTGATTTTCGCAAAGAATCAAGCAATAGATTACTGTTACTAATTCCGTTAGACAAAGACTCCACAAAGACCTGGTTGTGATTTAAAATTAGGCTTCTGGCAGCAGAAACTTGACATTATGCTTCTGTTCAAAAACTGGTTGACCACAAATAGGGTTGAACTCACCGCACTGTTCATCACTGTTGTCTCCACAGTCATTGTCCCCATCACAATGCCACAGACTACGTATGCAATAACCATTCTGGCAGTGAAATTCATCTTCCTCACACTCTCGAGGTGCTAGAATACAAAACATAAGCGGAACTGAATTGCCAGGAATACAACTGCTGGTAATTTTGTGAGCAGTGTTGCAGAGCTAACCATATTCATTGGAGATTACTGCGATTCTTTCACACTGTTAGATATTTCAGCCTTTTCTGGTCATCTGGCTGAGAATCATTAAGTTAGAAAAATTTTCAAATGTGCATATAAAATTAGGCATCCTGTTACATCTTTTAATTTGCCATGTTGCAAATTTTTGTATCCAAATTTTAAAATTTCTTTTACAAACACACTATTCTGATACTGGCAATCAGATTCCAACTCGAATGTCTGAGGTGTGATGTAAAAGTTGCAGTAATGACTTGTTTCACATTGACCTGTTTAATACAGCCATGAGTTGTCTTTAGTGACTGTTAATTAAGCTCTCGGCTCTCTAAAGAGGCCTTATAATTCAGTTCAGATCTCTGACTCAGGTGTTGTATTTGGATTGCACAGTCTGAGCTTGGGCAATGTGCCTGAATTCTCAGGGTGTATCAAGGTGCCTGTCAAAAAGATTGTACAAATGGACTATTTTTTCCTGTGCAATTTCTATTTTCAAAAGCCCTTTTGGAGAACAGCTGGAGGACAAATTTCAAAATCTTTCTTCAGGTCAAATTTAAATTCAGCATTTTTTTTTAGTAGTTCTGCTCCTGGGGATATGAGAGAGAGAAGAAATTACAGCTTCTTATTTACTTGTAGTTGCTTTTCATGTTCGATAAAGCAACAAGGATGGACCATTTCTAATTGTTAGCGGCTTCCAGACAGAGACGGGTGAGAAAATAATTTTCCCTCATTTAATTCGAAACTCAAATTAAAAGCAAATGAGTTGAACTTTGAGGGCTCCAGTTGAAATCAGTATTTTCTTTGATGTCTATGTTTTCTTTTAGCTGTGAGAAGCCAAGACAGAGGGATATAAAAGCATCGTTGTGCTACTGAGACTTTATAAAGCTCTGGTTAGGCCCCATTTGGAGTACTGTGTCCAGTTTTGGTCCACACACCTCAGGAAGGACATAGTGATACTGGAGCGTGTCCAGCGGAGATTCACACGGATGATCCCTGGAATGGTAGGTCTAACGTACGAGGAACGGCTGAGGATCCTGGGATTGTATTCATTGGAGTTTAGAAGATTAAGGAGCGATCCAATAGAAACTTACAAGATAATATATGGCTTGGAAAGGGTGGACGCTAGGAAATTGTTTCCGTTAGGCGAGGAGACTAGAACCCGTGGACACAGCCTTAGAATTAGAGGGGGATTCAGAACAGAAATGTGGAGACATTTCTTCAGCCAGAGAGTGGTGGGCCTGTGGAATTCATTGCCGCAGAGTGCAGTGGAGGCCGGGACGCTAAATGTCTTCAAGGCAGAGATTGATAAATTCTTGATGTCACAAGGAATGAAGGGCTATGGGGAGAATGCGGGTAAGTGGAGTTGAAATGCCCATCAGCCATGATTGAATGACGGAGTGGACTCGATGGGCCGAATGGCCTTACTTCCACTCCTACGTCTTATCATCTTATGGTCTTATAAAAAAACAGACGCCAACACGACACATCACAATCAATATTTACAGATATCCCTTAGAAAGTCATAAGTATCCTCAACTGAAAGGTCAGGGCCCTGGTTTGCTCTTGCCCTTCACTACAGACACCTATCGAGACACAGTGTGAATCAAACTCACCCTGCAAAGCTGCACTTCTTACCAACCCTTAGTGAGACAGCACCTGGAGGAATGGCTACAGTTTTAGTTCCCTCATCTAAGGAAGGATGAACTCTCAGAGGGAGGGTAGCGAAGAGTCACCTGATTAATTCACAAGATGGCAGGATTGCCTGAGAAGGAAACACTGAAGAAACTAAGCCTGCCTTCCCTGGAGATTCAAAGAATGACAGGTACTCTCTTTGAGAGTCACAAAATTCTTAGACGGCATGGCAAGGTAGATGTGAAAAGGATGATTTCTGTGGTTGATAAATCTAGAACTGGGAACACAGTCTCCGATTAAAGAGCAGGCCATTTAAGAATGAGATCAAGAGGAATTTCTTGACTAGACACTAGTGAATCATTGAAATTCTCTACCCCAGAGGAAGCTCAATCATTATGTGCGTTCAAATCAGAGATCGATAGATTTGTGGATGCTAATTATATCAAAGGATGGTGGGTGGGGGTAGGGAATGGCAAATAGGTGTTTTGTCAATCAATGGGTGTAACGATTCACTTCTATTCCCTACATTCCTAGCCAGTTGTGTCAAACCCTAGTCCTATCTCCCATTGTTCTGCCGAACGTCAGATTCCTGCTTCCTAATGATATGGGATCAAAAGACTCCCTCCTGGAAAACTGCTGCCCCATTTGTATCAAACCCCGAGGACATTTCCAAGGTTACAAGTGACCTGTGTAATCTCCAAATGCTACAACAGAGCGAAATTGCCCCTCCTCCCAGCTAAACCTAATTTCCACTCCTCAGTTCTGCTGAATTTCAGTTATCTGCCTCCATCTGACATATCTTGTACATCGCCTTGCAGTTTTAAACATGCCACTGGTTAGAAATCACAGAATAGGAACAGTATTGTGTGTAAAAAGCTACAATTCATTCATTTACAATTTCCGTGAAATTCAATACCTAAAGCACCAGCAATGTCACAGGACAGATTTAAATAAAAATGAAATTGGCATCCTTCATCAACAACTTCATCATCTTCTAAATAAGTGCCCCCTGACAATGGGCCTCTTTATGGTCTAATTATCCCAATTATTGTAAAAATGCAAATCCTCTGACACAAATGAGCAATATCATGAGTTATCCACTATTCTTTTTAAAATTGATTTATGGGATGTGGACACTCACCATGCCGGCTTTGAAATACAAACAGAAAGTGCTGGAGAAACTCAACAGGTCTGGTAGCACATGTGGAGAGTTAACATTGTGACGCTTTTTCAGAACAGATATTGATCCTCCTCCTGTGTCACCAGGACAAAATCCCTTCCCAACAGCATTGTGGGTGTACCTACACCAGATTGACTACAGTGGTGTTAGAAGGCAAATGGGACTAGATTTACTTAGGTGGCAAGGTGGTTCAGTGGTTAGCATTGCTGCCTCACAGGGCCAGGGAACTGGGTTTAATTCCTGCCTCAAGTGACTGTCTGTATGGAGTTTGCACATTCTCCCCATGTCTCTTGGGTTTCCTCCAGGTGCTTCGGTTTCCTCCTACAATCCAAAGATGTGCAGGTCAGGTGAATTGGTCAGGGGTAATTATAGGGTGGGCAAATGGATTTAGGTGGGCTGCTCTTCGGAGGGTCAGTGTGGACTTGTTGGGCTGAAGGCCTGTGTCCATACGTAGGGAATCTAATCTAATCCAGTCAGCTTGAACGAGTTGGACCTAAGGGTCTGTTTCCGTGCTGTATATCTCTATGACCTTAAATGGAAGTCACTGAGAACAGGGGATGGGGGAATCTCGACTGGTCAGAATTGGGGGTATTTGTGAATGATTGTGCAGTATTCACTTCCAGTCACTGCTCTTTAGCTGACATGAACCAAGACTTGGATAATAATAATTAGGGTCTACCTGAAAGGAGACAAATACGATTCATGCAACATATGTGCCAGATAATGGCTATCACCAACAAGAAAGAGTCTAATGGCATTACAAATCAATGTACACAAAAAACGCTAACATCCATTACTATCAACACACTGGGGATTACCATTTTTCAGAAACTTAACTCAATTAGCCACATGAATACTGCAACTACAAGAGGAGGCAAGGGATCCTTGATCTACAGTCAAATGCTGACTTTGAAGTTGAAGGAAATCACCCTGACCTCACCTCTGGGGTAATTATAGGTGAGCCTGTAACAAAACTCAAAGCAGCATGGACCAGACAGAAGCCAAAGCCAACATCAGGAAGTTGGTTAACGGTGAACTACGGCAGCTCGATTCCACTGTCAACAACGCCACTTCCTGCTGAGGTGGTGCTAATTGGCCAGGTTAGATTTGCCGGCTGTCTGCAAATTGCTCAACCTTTCCTCTTTGTTTGACAGACACCAACGCTGTAACTTATTGGAACAGTTTCGCTAGAGGCACAGCAAATTCCTCATAATGTTAACCATCCTGCATCTTTGTGCACTTAGCAACTTTTCCTATTATGCATTCCCATGGCCATATAAACAATGAAAAACGTCAGGATAGATTGGTCAACAGTAAGTATTTCTTCCCCAGTAAGGAAGCTATTGTAATATCAATACTGGTCGGACAGTGTAATTACAGCAAGGCAAGTTTACAAGGCCATTTCCATCATAAATAGCAATAAACAGGCACTGACAATTTTATAAAGATGAATTTGAATTAAAAAGTAGCCTGAATTATTTTTTACCTATCTTGAACTTTCTATTCCTCTGTCTCTCGGTCCGTTTTGCCATGAAGGCCACACTTGGTTCTTGACTTCTCATGTGCAACGCCTTGGGAGATGAGCTGGTAATTATTAAATCACTTACATCTGTCCACACCCTGCTGTTAGCCTTTTCCATTATAAATTCCATGTCCACATACAGAAGGCAAACTGCCCATGTAAACATATTATGTGTTAATTATACCCTCTGCTACTAGAGTGTCAACACTGGTGGGAGAGCCAGACGATAGTGTGAGAAATCTATAAAGTCAGTTCACAGCACAAGCATGGCCAAAGGAATTTATATAAATTGGGGAGGGGGGGGATTGAATTCTATCTGTATCCCCTGTTTCAACTATTCCTCAGTTATATTCCCATTTTACCTTCAGACATACTTGCTTTTAGCTCATATGCAACTGCCATGGGAGACTGACTACTGTATAATGACAGGAAATGTAATAAATTTTAACTTTGCTCTTGAACTGGAATCATTTACAGAAGAACAATAGCTGTGCTGTTACGCATTTACTTTAGGAAGCCAGTCTCTCTGGGTATACTAGCTTATACTTTTGTGCAAAACCCCATTGGCAAGATAAGGCATAATTGCACAGGACCAGCTGAGCATATTTGCATTGATAAAACTGAGACCATAATCCCAAGTGTTCAAAATGCCACTGGGAGGACAGTACTTACTTATGAGAATTAATTAACACTATACAGTGTCGCTACGGATTAGATCTGCATCTGCATTACAGTGCAGACATGCTCACCATGTCACACCCTGTGATGTGCTGCAGACTTTCATACAAGTAGACTACACAATATTCATGCTTTTTCTCTTCAAAGCATATAATGTATATTCTTATGAGACACCACCTCATTTCTAATGCAGCTATGTATTCTTCTGTAAACAATATTTTTGCATTAAGCAACAATTCGACTTCTGCAGAGATCGATATCTTATCAGATCTGCATGGCCTCACTGTTGGACCAATGTTCAAATTACTAGCTTGATTAAAATGGCAGGCTTATTGAATGATTTCCAAGCCAGATGGAGGAGTATGAATCTCGAAAATTCCTTTTTCCCAATTGTAGGTTTATCTATAGAGTATGGCATTACAAATCTCTGCTTCTTACCTACCAGCAGTCATCTTTTATACCCAATTAGTAAATCAATTAAGAGAGTTTTGAGCAACTTTTAAAAAAGAATGATGATCAAATAAATAAAATGAATAATCCTGGAACGGGTAGCAGTATTTCTTTATACACTTGCGTAAATAGAGTCATGGAGTCATACAGCACGGAAACAGACCCTTCGGTCCAACAAGTCCACACTGACCATGTTCCCAAACTAACTGAGTCTCACCTGCTTGCGCTTGGCCCATATTCCTATTAACTTTTCCTATTCATGTACTTAGCTGAATGTCTTTCAAACCTTGTCACTGTACCTGCATCCGCCACTTCCTCTGGAAGTTCATTCCAAGCATAAGCCACTCTAAAAAGTTGCCCTTCTTGTTCTTTTTAAACTTTCTCCTCTCACCATAAAAACATACTTCCTAGTTATGAACTATGCCCCAACCTAGGGAAACTTTATACACCTCAATAAGGTCACCTCTCAATGTCCTATGTGAAAAATATCCTAGCCTTTCCAGTCTAGTTTTATATCTCAAACCCTCCATTCCTGGCAACATCCCAGTAAATCTTTTCTGAACCCTCACCAATTTAATAATATCCTTCCTATAACTGGGCGACCAGAACTGGACACAGTTCTCCAGAAGAGGCCTCACCAACATCTTGTACAGTTTCAACAGGAAGCCCTAACTCCTATACTTATATCTCTGAGCAATGAAGGCAAGTGTGCTAAAAGCCTTCTTAATCACTCTGTCTACATGCGATGCAAATTTCAAACAATTATGTACCTGAACCACGAGATCTCTGGAACCCTCTAAAGGGATGCATGAACTAAAGCAAAATCAATAAGGAGTGACATGGTGGCTCGATGGTTAGCACTGCTGCCTCACAGTTACAGGGACCTGGGTTTGAATCCAGCCTTGGGTGACTGTCTGCGTGGAGTGTGCACATTCTCCCTGTGTCTGCATGAGTTTCCTCCCACAATCCAAAGATGTGAAGGATGGGTGAATTGGCTTTGCTAATAGTGTTCAGGCAGGTGTAGGTTAGATGCACGAGTCAGGGGTAAATGTAGGGGAATGGGTCTGGGTGGGATACTTTTCAGAGGGTCGGTGTGGACTTGTTGGGCTGAAGGGCCTGTTTCCACACTGTAGGGAACCTAATTCTATGAAACAAATCTAATTGAAACCAGGCTTTCCCCAGGGTCGATGCTGAGCTCTGTCCCCTGTGGTGACTGTAGACCATGGAAAGACTCAGGTCAGTGGGCACTGCTTGCTTCCTCTGCAAGGACACCTAGGTGTGAAGTCCCTTTTTAATGTTTTCTCTTTCCCCCACCACCAAATCATCCATGGCAGGCTTTCATCTATCAGCCACCACCAGTAAATCACCTGCGATTTCCAAATGATCAATTTACATGCACAGCCCCTTAAAGGCAATTGCCCCCATTTTGATTCATTACTGAGGGCAGCACTGAGGGTAACTCACCAGGTACAGGCTAATTCAAATAAGCGCACGCAAAAGCAAAACTACTGTGGAAGTTGGAAACAAAAATCAGAAAAATACTCCGTGGGCCTGGCAGCCTCTGTGGAGAGAAAAACAGATTCAACATTTCAAATCAATGACCTTTCGTCAGAAAACTGGATCCTTGATTATTCAGTTGGATTTTCCAGTGACATTCCAATTTCTGTAGGGATAACTATTCTCACGTGGGTGGGGGGAGATGGAGGCTATAAGATAAATAGGAAGGGAGGTGGGGGAAAGGTAGCTGGGAAGACGATAGGTGGATAGAGGTGGGCGATGATGGTGATTGGTCAGTGGGGAGGGTGGGAAGGAAGATGGACAGGTAAGATAGTTCAAGAGGGCGTTGCCGAGTTGGAAGGTTGGATCTGGGATGAGGTGGGGGAAGGGGAGATTAGGAAACTAGTGGTTCCCCGCACCCCCCCTGACATTCCTGATTAAGGACTAATGCCCTAAACGTCGACTCTCACGCTCCTCGGATGCTGCCTGACCTGCTGTGCTTTTCCAATGTCACACTTTTTGACTCTGACTCTCCAGCATCTGCAGTCCTCACTTTCTCCTCTTCCCATGTTATGCAAGCCTCGTTAGCTTAGAGGTGAGTGTACTGTGGGTGAACCCAATAGCTCGAGCTGTCTCACAGATCGATGAACTGAGGTTCGAGGGAAGGCAGAGACTTGCCATTGCAGCAGCCTGTCATATGATCTGCTGTTTCTGAGCCGAGACTCATTACATCTCTATCTTTCCCACTGCCCTCTGATACAGATGTGCCCTCTCACTCCCCAGACATTGGAGCTGCATCCTCACGGCAGCCATCTTCAAAGTTGCTGACCACAATCACATGCTGCTCCTGAGTGGCCCTCCCGCCACAGCCCACCACACCTAGGCTGTTGATTGGCTGTCGGATCACACCAGAGGGTGCACCTTTGACACTAACAAAGCTCTCCCCTTGAAAATGGTCCCAACGCTCAAATAAAATGGCGTAACTGGAGAGAATTTCAACCCATTGTATCATTTCTCCTCACATATCCTGATGGGAGATATGGGCCAAGTTGTGGGTCATGGTGCCACCCAAGACCCTGTGGTTCTGGAGGGATTGAGGAGTGACTGGGTGTGAACACATCAAGAGCATCATTGAGAACTGTTCCCGGTCTTCATCAACCAGTCTAAGGTGGTTTGAAGTCTCTGAATTGTGATGCCCTACTGATGGTCCTCCAGTAGTTTGGTTACCTGAAGTGCATCAGTGTCTTGAGACTCCTGCGTGTCAATGTGGTTATTGCAATGCTGGATAGAATCCCAAGGTTTCACAGAATCCCTACAGTGTGGAAGCAGACCATTCAGCCCATTGAGTCCACGCCGACCATCCAAAGAGCACCCCACCCAGACCCTACCCCTGCATTCCCCATGGCTAACTCACCTAGCCTGCAGACAATGGTCCGAAACTAGCATGGCCAATCGACCTAACCTACACATCTTTGTATGAAGGATCCAAATCAGACTAGGATCAAAAACATTGTGTGATTATCTCCTCTGTGCCCCAGCCTTGTTCATTATCTACCTTCACATCCTCATCCCGCTCATCCAAGGTTACCTACTACTGTGTATTAACATCCAGTATCATCTTTAACCCAGGGAGACTGACCACCCAGTATCAACATCCAGTTTCATCTGGACAGAGCGTTCTTTCACCTTACTTGCTTCAGGGTGAAAAAACCAACCACTCCAATTTCCCACGGACACCAAGGGCCATCAGTTTGCAGATGACTGTTGTGTGATGGCCCATTCCCCAACACAACACACAAACACCCTTTACCTTTTCCAAGTCCTTGCATATGTGCTTGACTTTCCTTTAAACAGCACCAAGCTGAAGGTCCTCCACTAACCTCCTGCAGGCCAGCTGAGCATTCCCCCCGCCATCCTCAAAGGTAGGTTGGCTCGGAAGTATATACAGCACGTCCCATTTCTCATCAGTGCCCCCTCCCAAGGGACTTTCATTGAAAAAGAAGTCCAGTGCCAAGTCAAACTGTGCCAGTGTTGTCTTCAAGATGTAACAGAGTGTCTTTGATAACAGGGATCACCGGACATCAACAATGGTAATGGTCTAGTAAGTCATGTAAAGTCGCCATTATCCCAGAGGATCATAGAGCTGCTCTCTTGTTACAGAGACACACAACTGGTGGTGGCTTAACCTGACGGTCACCATACCATATGTGAGGGGAGCGACTGAGAAGGCAGGACCTCAGCCTGTGCAGGTAATGATGTGTAAACTGTTGTGTTGACAACCCTCTTACTGCAGTAAGTCCGGGTGAACTAATGTCACATTAAGTTCCTTGAGAGCTTACACCAACGATGCCTACGTCAAATCCTGAGGATCACCAGCAGCATCCTCCGTGAAGCTGCATTGATCAACTTCATTATCATGAAAGGGCCATTTCATCCAACTGCCCGACACCTGGGCAGATTCTCTTCCTTCACTCTCTGGTAGCCAACTCTCAAAGTGGAGTTGAAGGAAAAAGAATAAGGATAGACAGGAGGTTGCCCTAAAGCACCAAGACATTGGCACCACTGACTGGGAGGAAAAAGCTGCTAACTGCTTGGCAGGGCACCTCCTGATCCATCAAGGTACAGCAAGTGGAGGGTCGGCAACTCGATCGTCTGGAGGGAGGAGCAGAGAGTGGTGGTGACAGAGGAAGGAGAAGGGAGACAAGTCCAGGGCTGTGCATCCCATTTCTCCACAAAACGGGCTCCCATGGCGGAAAAATCTGCCGATGGGAAAACTGGGCACTTCAGCCCGAGGACCCATCCTGCGAGGCACCATCCTCGATTCCAAGTGAGGAATCTTCAAACGTTACTCCCGCAAAAAAAAACCTCCAACAGTTTTCCCAGCAGTGCTGCAGCCAAGCAATCAAAGCTAGGCAACTGAGGCCACAATCAATTCACCAACTGGATTCAGGGGCAAAGACATTCCAAATTCAGCTGGAAGGAGATGACAAGTGGCTCTAAAACACCCCAGCACCACAATCTAGAGACAACTCCTTGGAGGAGGAGGATGTTTTTAAAAAAGTGTTCTTGAGGCATTCTGCTTCCAGATGGTACCTGTCGCATGTTGCTAGGTGTGTTCCAGAATGATGGAATCAAACGCTTCTCTCCTACCCTCTGCCAGAAAATTCTGGAAGGGGTCCTCGGCACCCCAACTTCAACTTTATTTATATTCGACAGGAATCGGGGTTACCTTGAAGGACTCAAACAATATGGCAGCTGTTACATGTTTCCAATGTAGAAAGTCCTACTGGTCAACACGTACAAAATGCAGCAATAAAAAATTGCTTCATTAAAAAACACCCAGAGAACTGCGGATGCTGGAAATCAGAAACAAAAACAGGAACTGCTGGAAAAACTTAGCAGGTCTGGCAATATCTGTGGAGAGAAAGCAGAGTCAATGTTTCTGGTCCAGTGACCCTACTTCAGAGCAGACAAAACTTGCTTGACTGTCATTTGCGAAAGAATATCTCTGCTGCGTTTAATCCCTCTGAACCCTGTCCTTTTAGACCCACAATATCAGTCTGATAAATGATGCAGCTTACAAAACTCCCCATGGAGATGCAGTAATAAAAGACATCGAGTTATACCTTGATCTATTCCCTTGTGGTGTTCCTGCTTCCCTTCAGGTTTCAGTCACTTTTGATACAGATCATTGATGTTCTTGCCAGATCAATGTCTGGAGTCATTTTCTCTGAGGTTGACTTGTCACAGTGTTATATTATTTTTCATAGGTTTCATTTCTTTGAAGTAGACTACATTCATCTCATTCAGACACACAATGGTTGATAACTGAAACAGCAGCATGCACCACACTGGTGCAGTGACTAATTGGATAAGGTTCACTGTTGCTCCACACTCACAGCAAAAACTCTCAAATCAACCAAGGCTCTCATGGTCAAATCTAACCCAGCAAGGCACTGCTTAACCCATGGCTAGCAAGTCACTCAGTAGCAGAGTTCAGAAATGAATTGCAGGTGACTGAGCCAGTGGATGGATTTTGCCAGACACCAGGGGGTTAAATTTAATAGAAACAAGACACCGTGGCTGCTGGAGATCTGGAAGTAAAGAGAACATGCTGGAGACACTCAGCAGCTCCAGCAGCATCTGTGCAGAGAGGAACAGATTTGACTTTTAGAGTCTAATGACACTGAAGAAGAGTCATATCAAACTTTATTTCTCTTTCCATAGAGGGTGCCCATTCTGCTGAGCTCCTCCAGTATCTTCTGTTTATATTTTAATTATCACAATGGTATATATTGTGTATAAATGCACTTAATAACATAGAGTAATACATTAGTTTCAGGGGTAATTAAATATTTGGTTAGTACTGCTGCCTCACAGCATCAAGGACCTAGGTTTGAATCCAGCCTCAGGTGACTGTCTGTGTGGAGTTTGCACATTCTCCTCATGTCTGTGTGGGTTTCCTCCGGGTGCTCCGGTTTCCTCCCACAACCCAAAGATGAGGTTAGGTGAACTGGCCATGCTAAATTGCCCACTGTGTTCAGGGATGTGTGGGATAGGTGCATTAATCAGGGGTAAATGTAGAGTAATAGGGAATGGGTTTGGGTGGGATACTCTTCAGAGGGTCAGTGTGGACTTGTTGGGCTGAAGGGCCTGTTTCCACACTGTAGGGATTGTGGGTTAGGTGCATTAATCAGGGGTAAATGTAGAGTAATGGGGAATAAGTTTGGGTGGGATACTCTTCAGAGGGTCAGTGTGGACTTGTTGGGCTGAAGGGCCTGTTTCCACACTGTAGGGAATCTATTCTAACTGTGACCATGCTTTGCAGTTTGGTTACCATCCACCCTTTTAAATGCCAGAGCTCAATCACAAACCATAAAAGCAGTTTAATCAAGCTTCAGCAGTCCAAACTGATAGTTATTTACATTGATCAAAAGGTGGTAAGAAACAGGAGGAGACGCCATTCTGTCCCTTGAAACGGCACTGCCCAAGGCTTATCTGGTCAGTTCCTCTGCCTGATCCCACTTCACCAGTCTTGTCATATCTCTCAAATCCCTCTATCGAAATTCTATTTAACTCAGTCTCAAATATATTCAGCGATCCAATGCTCACAAGGGAAGAGAATTCAAACACTAACGTCCCTCAATTTGTCTTAAATGGGTGACCCCTTATTTTTAAACTGATTGCCCCGCAATGGGAAACATCCTCTCAGCACCTACCTTGCCAAACCCCCGCTCCAGTTTCAGAACATGTTATCATTCTGACTCAGCGTGGGCTGCACAAACCGGCTATTTCTTTGTTTCGACCTAGTGACAATGTCTCTGTGAGCAAAGTTGAATGGTACGGACAGTGTATTGTGTGCTGTGTTCCCAGAAGGGCAATCCTGATGCTCAAAAGGTGCAGAATCTCACAGCAGGGACCAACTGAGTAAAATGAAAGACAGATTTCAAAACTTACATCTTATAGAACGTGTTTTGTCTAGTTAAAGGATGGCAACATCTAATACACGCCCTTAAAAATTGCGTGCAGTCCGCACTGGAGTGAAAGATTCTCTCCATGCTGTAGGTAAGACAAGTTGCAATGAACTGTTTTGGCAGTGAATTCTGTCTTTGCCAGCCTGTGTTGGAAAAGCTTTGATATAAACTCCCAACCAGCAAGGTTAACTGCAAATGCCAACTGTGCACGATCAACCAATTTAAAATGACATTACTTGAAATTCAATCCTTTCGTAATACATCCTTTGGAGATAATTCGGGACAAAATGGTTTATAATTATTGCTAACCAAGCAGAAAAGCATGATTATATACAGTAGGTACAATGGAATGTATCACTTAATGTAAAAATAAAACTGGTGCCAACGCCCATGAATTAGCTCCTTTTGAACAAATATTCAATAGAGTTTAATTGCTCATAGAATAACATTCCTCTGTAATGTCTTGCTACAGTCACAGTATTGTTACAGTGCAAAGCAATTAACCTACAAGTGCCAAGAATTACCACTGTCATCACCGTATCATGCAGAGAATGATGTACAGAATACATTCAATGAACATTAATTGGAAGGTTATGTTATGAGGAGAGGTTGGACAATTTAGACTGGTAACCTCAGAGTTTAGGACAGTAAGAGGTGTCCTGATTGAAACACACAGGATCATAAGGTGGGAAAGGGTGTTTCCTCTTGTGGAGGGGGTCATTGTTTGAAAGTATGTGGTAGCCCATTTCAGACCAATAGGAAGAGAATTATTTTCTCTCAGAATCTTGTGTCTTTGGAATCTTTAACTCAAAAGCAGAGCACTTACCTTTCAGACAGAGGTGGATTATTTATAAGAAAGTGGGTGGAAGGTTTTCAGGATAGGTGAGAATAGGAACTAATCAATCAATCGTGATTTTATAATGAGCAGACTCCAGAGAGCAAGTAACCTCCTGTTGTTCCTAATTTGTCTGTTTGTATTTTTGTCACATTGATAGATCTGCAGTACATTTATCGAGAATTGCTGAAAAATAATTGTCAAGGTTCTTTGTCTTGACTAAGTTTGGCAGTTAACTGTCAGTCATCATCTAAATGCTGCATCCTTCAATGACAGTGCCTCTACCAATCAGCATTCTCTTCTCGTATGGTATTGATGTCATTTTCTCTTGACTTTGGTATTTCTTGTGAACTGTCCTGATGAATGCTCGGCAAAAAGCTTCAAAAACAAAATGCCTTCTTTCAGCAAGTTTGGTAGCATATTTTCATGTCAGAAATACAAATATAAATACAAATTGTTTGTGTGTTTGATTTCAGGGGAAGGTCAGAGTACGGACTTGGGGTTTCAACCAGGACTTATCAGAACTTAACCTTACTAAATGGCAGAGCAGGGCATTATGTTGAGGTTGTATAAGATGTTGATGAGGCTCCTTCTAGAGTACTGTGTCCAGTTCTGGTCATCATGTTATAGGAAGAATATCATTAAGCTGGAGCGGGTTCAGAAGAGATTTACCAGGATGTGGTTGAGAATGGACATTTTGAGTTAGAAGGAGAAGCTGGGGCTTTTTACACTGGAGCGTAAGAGGTTGAGATATAACCTTATAGAGATTCGTAAAATCATGAGGGGTATAGGTAAGGTAATAGCAAGTGTCTTTTCCCTGGGGTGGGGCATTTCAAGATCAGGGGACATTTTTAAGGTGGGAAGCGAGAGTTTTAAAAAAAAGACATGAGGGGGCAACTTGTTTTGCATAGAAAGTGGTTTGTATGTGGAACGAACTTCCAGAGGAAGTCATGGATGCAGGTACAGTTGCAATGTTTAAAAGATACTTAGATATGTACACAAATAAGAAATGTTTGGAGGGATGTGGGCCAGTGCAAGCAGGCAGGACTCGTTTTGTTTGGGATTATGGTTGGTATGGACTGGTTGGACTGAAGGTAATGTTTCCGTGCTGTATGACTCTTGCTTGAGGGCAAAATAGCCCCCTCATTCTCCTTGTTCACACATATGATGTATTTTGTGGATCGAGGGGGCTCGACAATTCAGGGCATTTCCCTAATTAATACTTCGCGTTTGAGCAAAAAATGTACACAAAATAAAAATTCCAATGCTTCATACAATTGCATGAGAGCTGTAAAGAAGCATTCAATATCTAAAAAGACAGAAGTCTCTCTGAAAGTTCTTGTCAAAGAATGGAAGCTATCTTGTAAACATAGAAGAGAACTTTTTCAAGCTGTTGTTGAGATTTTTTTAATGAGATAATAATGTTAATACCAAATGCAATTCTGTTATCCACATTAATGGAAAATGAAGGTGTTTTGCTATTCTTTTCAATTTCCTTTCCCAGAGCCTGGGAAGATCATTGACAGCAAAAGGAAAGGGCAAATATGGACTAGAGTGTACCTGGCTCTATTCCAAACACCACAGCCTCAGTATTGCCTGTGATTTAGCTGTACCAGTCACTGTTGTGAAATATTTGACATATCACAAAATAGCAACATAGACATGGATCCAAGGTTTAACAGACCAGAAAACCAGCCAAATTCGAAGTCTCACCCATCAAGAATGGTAGGAGAAAACATCACAAGAGATAAAAAGAAACAAGAAAAAGGAAACATTTTCTTCCACTGGGAAACAAGGGTTTTCAAATGAAACCAAAAAATCATTTGCTGCCGAAATATTAAAATTATCTCACTTTGTCAAACACCTGAAATTTGTCTCTCCTCTGAATACTAATAATATACACACACTTTAATCTATGTGCACTACACGACAGGATAATAACAAACTGAACTCAGATTGTCTCAAGACCAAGAGTATACACATAAGAAAAAAGCTGCATGAACTCAGTCAGTTATTGGCTCAACTGAACTTCCTGGACAGACACTTTCGGCAGGTTTCTGAACTCTGATTGTGAGAAAGCCACAATGTGGGGGATACAGTCACTTCCTGGGAGTTTCCCCAAATTGTCCAATTCATGGCCAAAGCCTGGGGTGGGGTGTCAGGCTTGAGGACCAATCGTTGGCTTTCCATATGGAAAGTACTCTGAGGCTGCCCTGGTAGATACAGGAAGGGGAAGCCACCCAAAATGGAGGCACATTTTCTCCCAATCGTTGCTGATGCGCCATGTGTGTGGATGCGTTGTTTTATGTGTGTGTGTGTGTTGTTTTCTGTGTGTGTGAGAGAGACAATGGGCTTGTGTGAGAGAGGGAGGGTGTGTGTGGATGCCTGAGAGAGTTGGTATGTGATAATAGCTACCTGCTGCAGGTGTGCAAAAAGCCATATTACCCCGAAGGTACTCTAGGGTGGAGTGAAACTGGGAAATTGGGTGAGCCGATTGGCACAACAATTCCAAGTGCCCGCCTACCTCAGTTTCCCACTCTGACAAGTGCTAGAAAATCATATCTTCAGCAAATCGTTTCCAACACTGAGCCTCTTATTTTTTTCCAAGCAGATCAGATCTGGGTCTTCAGATGTATTGAATCGCATTTTAAGTACTTATTTCCTATTCTCCTTTAATCTCGATGTGGAGGTGCTGGTGTTGGACTGGAGTAGACAAAGTTAAAAATCACACAACACCAGGTTATAGTCCAACGGGTTTATTTGGAAGCACTAGATTTCAGAGTGCTGCTCCTTCATCAGGTAGCTACCTGACAAAGGAGCAGCACTCCAAAAGCTTGTATTTTCAAATAAACCTGTTGGACTACAACCTGGTGTCATGTGATTTTTAACTCCTTTAATATCACACAACTGTGAAGACAGACAAACAAACGGAAGGCGGTTTGGTGTTGTGTGAATGACCAGAGGACGGTGACACTTAACACTCACAGAACAAGGGGTGGATCAAAATGGAGGCACATGCTGTCCCAATATTTTAACTTAAATAGAAACTTGGTGTTTACAAATATACAATGTGTGTGGGGGGTGGGGTGTGTGTATGTATGTGCACGTATAAGAGAGAGTGTGAGAGTATGTGTGTGCATGTAAGCGAGGGTGTGTGCACGTGAGAGAGTATGAGTGTGTGTGCGTGTGAGAGTGTGTGCATGTGAAAGTGTCTGTATGCTTGTGAGAGAAAGTGAGCGCGTGAGAGAGAGTGTGCGCGTGACAGAATGTGTGTGTGCATGTATGTGTACTGTGGTGGGGAGGGGGGTGAGGGACGCGGGCCTGCTGGTGCTGGTGAAATACACAGCCTCTGATTTTCAACTTCTTTCGCGTTGTTTTAAATTTTCCACTAAACGCCCCTGAAGCAACAAGGTATCCCATACTCAATAGGATTCTCAGGCTACCTGCTTCCAAGGAATTGCTTTGATCTTCCTAACCACAAGGAAGCACACAGGATTTGCACTTTGATCTCTATTTCACGGGCAGTATCTGGACTCCACCCAAAATATCCGAGATTACCACAGTTGGTAATTTACCAACGAATGTAAGCCCTTGCTTTATGGAGCATTGCAGTGGATCACTAACATGCCGCATTACCACTCTACCACACGGTAGATTATTTTAGAAACTAGCACTGTGCAGTGTGGCTGCAGCCACGTATAATAAATGCTGACACAGGCAGTAATGCTCATGACCACCAGTGAATAAAAAATACACTAGATGCTAAAGTTCTGGAGTAGGACTTGACCCACAGTAGAGAGTTATAAAGGCAGAGACAAAGTGACACTCAACGGTCAGTGACTACCCACATTGATTAATAACCCGATAGGATTGCCAATCTTTATATACACCCCTATATGCTAATATCTAGCTTCGACTCTTCAAAGTTCTTTAATCCTGGATATCCTTCTAGCTTTTTTTGGTAGACGATCGGATTTGTCTTCCACTCACAACCCCCATCTCTTTCATCCTCTGGTGCTTAGTGGGTTTCTCTACATACACATCACCAGAAACACATCAAACTATTTCATACTTAAGTGTAAATACTTGCGATAAAAGCAAGCATGAAAACCATCGATACACAGAAAGATTCTGCAAACAGCAATGAATTGAGGAATCAGTTACTTTTTGTTGGGCGATATTCGTTTCATCTGAATTATCGGAACAGGCTAAAGTGCAGACAGCACTGAAATACTCCCCTCCCTTACCACATTCCAGCTCAGGTTATATTATATCAGCAGGGCCACAACTGTGACTAAGTTGAGAAATTGCAAGTCATCCTTCATCACGATTCCAAATTTATATCTGTTGGATTTGTTCCAAGAATGACAGTCTTTCTCAAAAGAAAGATTACAAAACTATTGCTGGACTTGTGTGACAGGAATGATTTCCAAAGAGTCTGGTGCTGGAAAAGCACAGCCGGTCAGGCAACACCCGAGGAGCAGGAAAACCGCTGTTTCGGGCATAAGCCCTTCATCAGGGGCTGCCTGACCAGCTGTGCTTTTCCAGCATCACATTCAACTCTGACCTCCTGCATCTGCAGTCCTCACTTTCTCCTGATAGGAGCGAGCTGCCTTGCAACGAATATGAAGGTAGGCCATGAGGTAAATTCGAGATCCATACATGGGCTGCCAACTCTAAAGACATGCTCCATTTATCTAAACTTATCAATGACTGGAACACAAATAAACATTTCACGTTAACGTTTCAGTTCTGAAGCAGGGTGACTGGACCTGATATGTTAACTCTGCTTTCTCTCCACAGATGACCCAGACTTGCTGAGTTTTTCGAGCAATATTTGTGTGTTTCCATCTTCAAAACATCCACATTTCTTTGGTATGTTTTTCTTATCAATGGTTCCGCACAGCATGAATTGACCAAACAGTAAATCCCTGCAGCCAGTTCTGAGTTTTCCAAGATGAAGAATCCTGCATTTTCACATATTCCACCATAGAGGCAAGCAGTACAGAAGAGGCCCTTCAGCCATCATGTCTGTACTAAAAAAAACCCATCACCTGTTGACACTAATCCCACTTTCAGCATTGGCCCATAACCTTGAATGTTGTGACATTTCAAATGCTCATCCACATCCTCTTTAAAAAGTAATGAGGTTTCTTGTCTACATTCTCCTTGCAGATAATAGTCTAGATTCTCTAGCTGAAAACATTTTTCCTCAAATCCCTTCTAAACCTCCTGTCCTTCACCCTAAAATGATGTCCCTCATTGCTGACTATTAACACAGTGGAACAGCTGCTTCCTGTCCATGCCCCTCAATCTTATCCTTGGACTACTTCCTGATAGCAATGCCTTGCCTCTATGTTGATAACACATTGTGCGTCCATTCTTTGATGTGCTGTTCAAGGACATCATTGGCGGTGGCGCCATGTCACAATACCAATGTGCCATCATCTTCTGAAACTTTATTTGTTGAACCTGTGAATGAAGCAACTTGCCAGTCGCATTCAACTTTAGCGATACACCCAGTGCACCCAAACTAAATGACAGAGCCGTGAGATCTTCGCCACTTACTGACATTTTCCAAGAGGAACGTGTTTTTAATGGAATGAGCCCTACCCCACCCCCACCACAAAGTGCTTGGATGATACACTCGTGATCTCAGAATCTGTAAGGTTCCCCACACATCTACATATGTTTCATTCCACACAGCAAATCACTCTCACAATACAGCAGTCTAACTCAACATGCTAGCTGAGAAATCTTTGACTAGATCCTCTCATATTTTCTCCCCCAGTTACTGGTCAATATACACCCTGGAATTCAAATAGCTCCACACGCTAAAACTGGCCTTATCAGCAATTTTATACATAAGTCATTAGATCATCTTGCAAGCTTGACATGGATATAGAATGCATTAAAGTTATTCTGCGGGACAGTGTCTATTCAGATCAGATCACAAATTGTTTAGAGACCAGCAAGTCTGGACCTGAGAAGTGACTGATCTATCTCAAGTTACCCTGGGAAGGCAAAATGCCTGAAAAATTCAACCAGACTAAGCAAGCCACTTCACACGGTGATGTCATGGCGTCAGTGGTATGGGCCTTTCACAACTGAGCACATTCTGTGTGAATCTCAATGTCATTACAATGCCCAGTAGGCCAAACTACTCAATAAATCAACTACATAATCCAAACATCATGTTCCTCCAGCCGTTCAAATAAGCAGAGTACAGACTGTATTGAACCAGCCTGTGCAGAATCTCAACCAAAACGTGATTCTGCAATTTGAATAATCCTGATTGTTGCAATAATAACCAATTTACAAAGATCATTCATGCGCATAATACGGCTTGTTCAGGCTTATTGGAAGCAACATGCAGTCATTTGCATGGTCAAACATTCTGCATCAAAAGGCTCATAGGGAGATCCATAGTCTTTACCCAGAAGCCAATGGTGCTTCCTCTATGGCAATGCCTCAGCCAATCAAAATTGATTTGCCAACCGATTAGCATCCTGTACTCCCATTGTGTAAACTGTTGTGATTGCTGGAAATCTTGCACTTTCGTATTTGCCCTTGATGAGTGAAAGACAACAAATTATGGCAACATGCCCCTCTTTTCAGCAATTATTATGTTATTGTTATGGCCTTCGATCCACAATCGGGCGACTTGTGGACAAGAACATTGCCATCTGGGCCAACCTGATCCAAAAACTTCAAACCCTAGTGCTAATTTGACCTCGACAGCATCATGAAGACCTCATTAGCTGGTGGAGTCTCACCACTGTTTGTGAATAAATGAGCAGAAAAAATGGAACAAGTAATATGCAACAACAAATTTAGAACTTCAGTTAAGGGAAGGCCATAATGAATGCACACTTACGACAATCCTGCTCATCGGAATCATCCCCGCAATCATTGTCACCATCACAGACCCAGGAACGCCGAATGCATTTGCCATTGTCACAATGGAATTCCAAAGGGGAGCAAGTCGGTAGCACTGGAAAAGAAATGGTGAATGGACAGTGAATTTAAAATATGGTCATCTTACCGTTTTGTTCTGTGAGACAGAGCTTATCTTTCAAATATACTTTCTCTGCAGGCCAGACAGTACAGATTCCTCATTAAAAAAACAAACTTTCAGCAAGACTTCAAGAATATGTAGTACAGTTTATACAATGAAGACAAGATTCATAAACTCCTACTCCAGATGTTAAGACACATACTCAACAGACAGATGGTTAAAAACTCATCTTTTAATCATTGCACCTCTTAGTTTTCTAACACAAATTGAGAAGATAACTTTCGGGTGGCAATTTTTAAGAGAGCTTATTCCACAATTCACTCTTGGGCCTTAAAAATTATTTTTTCCACCCTTAGCCCCCACCTCCCCAAAATAATCAGTGTGGGGAGATCATGGCAGCAATCTCAATGTGAACATAAATGCCTCTGTGTAGTGTTATAAATTGTGGAATACAGTACACCACTATAGTCAGTTTTCCATCATCAGATCTAATAGGATTGAACTTCTGCTTTGACTACTTAATCAACAATCTGGATACAAATCAAAATGAAACCATGTCTTGATATCTACTCAAATTTATTTGAGTAATCACAAACATAACTGGGAAGAATTTCAGAACATAGTCATGACCCTCCCTCTGTTTTCTAAAAATACACTTCAGTGGTAAACTGGTGCAATTTTAAACAAACCTGAAATTGGGTTTCTCACAAGAAAAGACAGTTTTTCTCAGAATTTGAGACTAACACCCGCGAGGTATGTAATAGTAAATACTTAATTATTTTGAAATAATCAATGGAATAATTTAATAATTTCATTGCTGTACACATTTTTGCAAATTAAGTTTTAATAGGTTAAATAAAACAGTTAAAGAGTGTCTCTGGATACTTTTGTAAATTAAAACAAAGTCAGCTTAATTTGCAGAGTTTGTCAAACGACTACAAAAGGCTAGAGATTATTCGCGTTCCTAATTCACTCTGGGGATCTGACTGGCTCTCGCCCTGATACGTTTTGAAGCAATGCAGAAGATCACAACACTCTGTCTCAGAGCAAGTGTTTGAAATGCCTCAATCTTTTCAACAGGTTTGGCCAATTCTGGACATATGGTGCTGGTAAAATCAACATAACGTCGATGAAATTCTACTTCAGTGCCTCCTTTTAACAGATGTGTTTGTGTTTCACAAACGCAACATTAACCAATGTAGCTTGTGTACACGGTTGAAAGAGTGGTACATTCGGAAGCTGACAACCTAAATTACTTCCAAATCTTTGAGCCATTAAACAATTCAGAAATGTTAAAGCATAATACTTCTCCAATGCAGAATAAGTTCTGCACCTCTTGTGCAATTGTAATGTTTTAACTAACACTTGCATCATTCACAGCTACCTTAGCTGTTAAAATACAATAGTTTCCATTGCCATCAATTTTCACAAGCTAGTCATTTTTTACTTGACTCGACAGCTTTCCAAAACATTGCAACATTCCAGCATCTCAAATGAAGCAGACTATAGCATGAAATGTCATGCTTCCAGCTAACAGAAAAGGCAGTGAACACTTGATCCTGGCACAGGAAGTAACTCTCAGGGTTAATGAATACCTCATTGAGTTAATTCAAGTCTTTCATTCAATGAACTGGGTAGCATGATGAAGGGATCCAGGTTTAAATAAAAGACTACAGAATTTCCATAGCAACAGGAGTACAGGGCCTGAAGGTATATTGCTCAGCTTCCATCTGCACACTCAATCATGAATAGCCCACGGCAGATAAATAAGACACCTCAAAAAAAATAAAAACAGTTTCTTCCCAGAACTGAGAAAGATACAGATCTTCAAACCCCCACTGGGCCCTGCGGCATCCTACATCAATCGGACTTTATCAGCTCGATGCCTTTGTTGCTCCCACTGTGACCTCTTTTCCATAGAATGCTTTGGCAAAGGGGAGAATAAAATAATTGTTGATTTTTGGTGAGATTTTTGGCCCACAAACCTTCGCTTGCTGCTCTCGTTGAGTTAAACTTTCAGAATGGTAAACGTTTCTCATGAGGATGGGAAGCATTGGAACTGATGACACAAACGACTTTGTTCCAAGTGTTTGATAAATGTGTTAAGAAATGGAAAAATAACAAAGTCTTAAGTGGTCTGGAAGATCTTAAGAGTTTACCGTTGTATCGTACAATCATTGACTCTCTTAGGATGCACCTTGTGGCACACAAGATGCATGTAGGCCATAACCAGTAATAAATAAGACAGACAAATGTTTCAATAGGTTTCTTTATCTGATTGTAAGCAGGTTTAACAACATCAATTTGACAAAATGACATAGCAATGAGCTTGGAGCTCTAACTAGCTGGTCAAAAGTTGTGTCTTTTTTGTGGGGGGAGGCTATTGTAATAAGGAAACTTCTGTTTATCAGTGATTTCTCTATTCATGGTCTAGAAATTCAAGATCTTGCATTCATTCTGAACTGAAATTATCTTGGCAACAGTGACCACTGAGGCAATATTTATAAGTGTTACAGTCTGAAAGTACAGGAGTATCCATAATGGATAAAATACATTCATGATTTCTCACAAACCAGTCTGAGATATTAGATATACTGTGAGCAAATCCATTTGTATAGCACAGTGTACACTGTGTCTGACAACTGTCACTTTATTTCTTATTTTCAATGTCACATTCCATTTGTTAATATATATTCTTTGTAGTACGCACATCATCACTCATACACACACCCACATACACACCATATCGGCAGTATAGTTTTGAACCCAGCTTAACAACTATGAGCACAGAAGCTACTGTGCAGCAATGTCTACATGTTAACAGCATCATGTTAATCTGCTCCCAATTGTTTTACTGGGACCTTGGCTGGAGTAGGTTTCAGCCCTTTGAGCCTGTTCTGCCATTCAGTATGATTGTGGCTGATCACCCAACTCAGTCCCCTGTCCTGCTATCTCCCCATACGCTCTGATACCTTTCGCCCTAAGCACTATATCTAATTCCTTCTTCTAAACAAATGCTTTGGCCTCAACCAAGTTGTACGACACAAAATTCCACAGGCTCATCTCTCTTTTAGTAAAGAAATTTTTCCTCATCTCTGACAGAAATGGCCTACCCATCATCCTTACACTATGAGCCTTGGGTCTGGACTCTCAGTAATCGGGAACATCCTTCAAAATCTTATCTTTCCATCTGAAATACCTTCTGTAGTGATCAGAATCAGCTGGATATTATTGACTACGAGATCCTTGGTTGGAGTTGTTTAACCTTGGCCAATCAGGGAGCCCTGGCTGACAGATATAAACAAGGGGTTCAGAATCTCCTCACTTCAGGGACTCACTGAGCTGAGTGGTCACAGCCAGCATATTGTGCACACGCAATTCAAGGGTGACTCGGTGATGGGATAACTGCCTCATTGCAGTTATTTCACCTTCATCACATTGCTGTTTTAGCAGGAGAACAAGCAGGAATCTAGAAACATTTTTATAATGATCATTCAGAAGGTGCAGAAGGACTTAGCTTGTTCAGAAGGACAAGCTAGGACTATTTTCTTTAGAGCGTAGGAGACTGAGGGGGATCTTACAGAAGTGTCTAAGATCATGGGAGGCATGGATAGGGTGAATGCTCTCAGTCTTTTTCCCAGGGTTGGGAAATTAAGGACTAGAGGGCATCAGTTTAAGGTTAGAGGGGAAAGACTAAAAGGGAACCTCAGGGGAAAGGTTTTTACAGAAAGGATGGTATGCATATGGAATGAGCTGCCAGCAGTAGTAGTTGAAGCGGGGACATCAACAACATTTAATAAGTATTTGGACAAATGCATGGATAGGAAAGGATGAGAAGGAAATGGGCCAAGTGCAGGGAAATGGGATTAACATGGACGGGCAGTTTGGTTGGCATGGACCAGTTTGGGCCAGACAGGTCTGTCTCCGTGCTGTAGGATTCTATGAGTCTAATACCAAACTGCATACACTTTGAAGAAAAAACTAACTCTGCAACTTCCTCTGTCCACTATATACACACCAACAACAAATTGAACTCCAGACCAAGTGTACGAGACTGTATTGCAGCTACTTCACACTGGGGCATTACACAAATACAACAATATTCACATCAGACCATCCAAATTTTCGATAAAATTCACCTCAGGCAAAACTACAGAAAAGCTACAAATTTCCATTAGTGTAAACAGGTAGATTGGGCAGCGATGCTGAATTGAACAGTTAAATAGCTGTTGATCATTGGCTACGTATGCTATACATTTCTCATGGGTGTTTGGAGTTTGCCTGTCAAAATAAACCTAAATGTTTATCAGTGTCACAAACATTGTAGAATGCATGGAACCATAACTGTCCAAACAGAAAACTCAAAATAAGCTGAAAATGGAACCACACTTTAGATTTGGGTTTGATACAACTGCCCTATTCATTTTAGACATAGTCTAACCATGTAGATGTTTGGAGCCATGAATAAATCAATGGATTACATTCCTGTGTAAACTGATCTTAAACAACCCCCTTTCCAACTTATTGCATCTAATCAAAGGTACAATCTTATTCTATTTATTCAAACAGTAAACTTTTGGACATTACTTCATATAATGTTATCGAATGAGTTCAGCTAAAGGTTCAATAGATGTTTTATATCCAAGACTGTGATACTATCTGTCTTGGTAATTTACCAGGAACAGGGTTAACATTCCAGGTTTATGACCTTTCATCAGACTCCTAACAAAAGGTCATCAACTTGAAATGCTGACTGGCTCAGAGCTTCCGATTACAGCCAGAATGAATCGGTCAATGGTAAATCATGCCAAAAAATGCCCACTTACCTTTCTGTGTTTAAGCTTGACTGCTATACACATACACGCACACAGATTACCCACAAACATCATACACACACACAGATTACCCACAAACATCATACACACACGTGCGCACACTCGCACACACAGAAAATTCCTTTTAAGAGCAGCAGCAAATTCTATACCAATTAGCATTGAAAGGTCAGTGCAAGAAAACCTCTGCAGATTGTAACAACAAAGTTAATGCTTTGAGTTAACAGAACTGATAACCGCTCGAAAAAAGTGGCTATTTATGCGGAAGGTGAGGGTGGGTCTTGGGAGTGGAGGGAGAGTTGAAGGAATAGATGGAGACCGAGCCCAGAGAGAGAGAAAGAGATATAAAAGGGGTATGCAGGCGAGGACATTGTTAGTATTGATAGTAGGACAGAAGAGAAGCTGAATCAGTGATAGTGAGAACTGAGAGTTGGAGAGAATGGTTGGGCTGTGCTGAAAGCACCCTCTGTGATGAGATAATAAGCATGAGAGTGGGTTGACTGAGCTAAATGCAACTGTTGGAGGTAAATCACAATAAGTTACCTTTAATTTGGCTTCTTATGAAGAAATCTCACAGGCAATCAAGTACTGAGGCAACGATTTAAACGTTATTGCATGTAATGACCCCACAAATGAGCAAGTTAAGCCTCAAAAACCAATGTGGCCATTATCTGATCAATGGTGGGACATGGCCAGATTCCACCACCAGTGTCTGTCTCCGGAAGTGCCCAGGGTTCAATCCTTATGCAGTGTTGTTCTTTGAAATTCTGCTGTTGAATTGTTCCAAAGTTGGATTCTTGTCCAATTTGCTCTCTTTTGAGTTAGTGGTGTGACATTATTGATGATTCAAAACATTCTTTCATCCCCAACATTGATTACATTTTGGAGATCTCAAACCTGCAGCTTGTCCTCTTATCAGAAGTAGCTCCTCTGTTACATTTGGGGATGGCTGTTTCTTTAAAGCACAGCTTTTCCTGCAATTAACCCCTTTACTTCAGCACATTGCTTCATAATCTGTTGTCTTGTGACAAAATGATGTCTGCTTGCAGAAGCAAAGTTATCTCCCCTCTCCCAGGAAACAGCTTGTTTATGTTGCTTCTTCCTAGAGACAGGTAGTTTGCATGTTGCTTTCAATTCCTTTATAGCAGCCTCTCCTGTCCCTTTCATCTCAAGAAACCGTTTAATCCACAAAGAATTATTGCTGCTTCTATTCGTGAAGTTATGAAAGAAGCAGTGTGATGATGCTGTCTTGTGAACAAGGTTATTTTGTTCTTGGTTTTTTTTTAAAAGAGAGGTTGTAAAGACAGTAGTGCTAAAATATCTGGGAAAGAGCCTAGTTTAACAATAGCAGGGGAGTGACCAATTCTCCCACTTCAGGTTTTTTCGAGTTTGGTTTTAGTTTTAGCAGAAAGCTGCTGATAGCAGGCACAGAACCTATAGTGCAAAAAGGGTTCCATGCTTCAGCAGATGATTCTTGACTGGCCTCTCTCTCTGAAATCCCTCGTGCTTGTAAGAACCCATGTTTGAATTTACCTTTTTGCCAAGGGAGGTTGCAGGAATTGGAACAGCTCCTTCGCTAAGTTGCAGTATTGAGTCGGTTGAGTTTTCAAATAATGAAGTTATTCTAAATCCATGAAGTTATTAAAGTTGTAGAGTTTACGTTGTCATGCATTCCATGTCATGACAGGACCAGGGTGTGGGCGTTGGGTAACAAACATGGAAGGATGGAATCAGGCTGTCAAGTTGGTGAGCTCGACGTTGAGTCCGAGAGGCTGCAGGGTTTCCAGCAAAAGACAAAGTTCTTCCGGCTTGCGCTGAATTTCACTGAAGCACAGCAGCAAGCCCAAGAGAGAGAGAGGTTGGCATGGGAACAAGGTGGTGTGCTGATGTGGCAAGTGACTGGAAGCTCAGGGGAGGAGCCCATTGTGCTGGTCCCACCATTCAATTAGAACGTAACTAACCTTTTAGCTCACTGTCGATTTTCCTCATTATCCCTGGATATCTTTAACACGTAGAAATCCATCAATCTCTGGCTTGAACAGATTCAATGACTGAGCCTCCCTTGGTGTTTTCGGATAGAGATTTCCAAAAATTCACCACCCTCAATGAAGAAATTCCTCCTCATCCTAATCCTAAATGACTTGGCTGTACTCTGAAGTTGTATCCTCCAGTCCCACCCTTTTAAAAGAGAATGTTAACTCAGCTGAAAAGGCTTGTGACACGATCAAAATGTCATGGTCAACAAGCTTAGAAAACGAGAATGGAAGCTTACCGAAACCAAATGAAAATAACACTGTCCAGGCTCACCCCAGCCCCTGTGCTATGTGCCAGTCTCTAAAAGTTCTTGACTGCTCTGCCCCCATCCATTCCATCTCATGGTTAGTCCTGAGAGCATGCCCTGGGAGTTTTTGCCTGAGTTCTGTACCAGGGAATGGTGTCTCGACTCACTGGGCTCTGGTTAGCCATCATCTGATCCAGGCCCTATCACAGCCACTGCCTGCCATAGTGTTTTGACATTAACACCTCCCCTCTGGAATTCAGCTCTATTGTCGGTGTTTGAATTCAGGCTCTGATGAGGTCAGGAGCTGAGTGACCCTGGCGGAATCCAAACTGGGCGTCACTGAGCAGGTTATTTCTGAGCAGCTGCTGCTTATTAGCACTGTTGGTGGCACCTTCCATCAATGTGGGTTTGATGATCTCACACTCTCCAAAGTATAGTGTAGGTTGTTATGGAAGAAGCAGTGTGACGATGCTGTCACTTGAACAAGGTTATTTTGTCCTTGGTTTTTTATAATGAGAGGATGTAAAGGAAGTGGTGCTGAAATATCTAGGAAAGAGCCTAGTTTAACAATGGTAAGAGAGTGGCCAATTCTCCCAGTTCAGGTTTTTTTGAGTTTGGTTTTAGTTTTAGCAGAGAAGCTGCTGGTAGCAGGCACAGAACCTGCAGTGGGAAACTGGATCCATGCTTCAGCAGATGATTCTTGACTGGCTTCTTTCTCTGAAATATCTCACGCCTGTAAGAACCCATGTTTGAATTTATCTTTTGCCTAGAGGTGTGTTTATGGGATGTTGCAGGTATTGAAAGAGCTCCTTCGTTAAGTTGCAGTATCGAGCTGCTTGAGGTTTCCTGATGAAGGATTCCGGTCCGAAATGTCGATTTTCCTGCTCCTCAGATGCTGCCTGACCTTCTGTGACTTTCCAGCAACATACTCTCAACTCTGATCTCCAGCGTCTGCAGACCTCACTGTCTCCTGAGTTTTCAAATAGTTCAGTTATTCTAAATTCTGTTTTCTATTCTCATGTTCCTACTGCAGTGTTTAAATAAATTCTGTTTTGCTTAAAGCTGAGTAGTTTGACCAGCTGCATCACTCCCGGAATATCCACTGCACCTCTGCCTTTAAAATAAGAAAAGTTTAGGGTCTGTGATATCTTCTTGAAATATTTTGAGGGGTTCATAACAGCAGATAAAACAGAGAAACTTCGGTCGAATCCAGCCTCTGCTGACAGTGTCAAATGCCCGAGTGAGAGTCACAAATCAGAACTGTACCAAGCTGATGGGTTATTACAACCTTTGTTACCAGCACCTTATTATAGGTATTGTAAATCAACCTGCTCAGATGATTATGATCCAACTCTGGAGTAGGAGTGAGTTTTTAAAAGAAAATGTTCATGGGATGTTGGCATCACTGGCTAGGCTAGCATTTATCAATCTGGACCTTCTAGCACAAAGGTTGGGGCACTACCACTACACAACAGCCCTTGACTGACAGTGAAACACAGATGACTCAGGGCTGTCACAGAAAAATCTTATCATTTTCATCTTCACTGTCAGCAGCGCATTGTGTCTTTATCCTGGCAAGAGAGAAGTCAAAAATGTACGTCTGCTCAAAGGCAGATCACCCACATTTGTTAGCATTCAAACCGAAGAGGCTTCATTGGCTTGAGCAACCTAGAGGATGGCAGACGGTTGCATCTCAAAGAACTTTCTGTACAGGAGGTAGCTGGAATCACATGATTTGTGCTTTCAAGTGTGATGTGAAGGCCTGAGACATTGATGATCACATCCAGGAATCAACATCTGACAGGAAAATGGTGACACTTCCTGTGGGTTGGTGTGCACGACCACCACAACCAGTGCCTATAATGCCTGGTAACAGATGCCAATTCTAAAAACCACCCACAACAACACTTGATAGCTTTACACATGGTACTTGTGGTCGAACCTGTCTCTCCAAGTTTCACCTCCTGCCTCAGCAGCATATGAAGTCATCCCATCTGAAATGGATCTGTTTGTGGTGTGTCCATCATCTTTTGTTGACAGAACAATGACAATGAGAATAGAGACATGAAGCTTATCAGTTTCTTTTTTCCATTCAGAAATATTACAACGAAGGCAGCAGAATCCCTGACAGAGACCCATAAATTGAGTTCATGTCTTCTCATATTCTTTGAACAATGCGGCTCATTTTTAAGGGGGACATAAAATTGCTGCTGCAGTGTCAAAGGTGCACACTTCAATGCTGTCACAGAGGAAATGATGAGGAAACGTGCAGTCGTGACCTTTGAGCTGGGAATTATTCAAGGCATAAACACTAACATTTAATAGCACTGCCTAGACTGAACCCTCTTCACAATGAAAGAATTACTCATTCATTTAGGAAGCCTTTACAGTACAGTAGGTCAATATTATCGGCCTGGTGGGCACAATGGACAGCTCTTTAAATACTTCTGAACTAATTAATTGTTCTGCTGTTCTAATGAAGCTTTGCCAAATGTCCGCATATTTTTTGGATATAATAGTAACTTTAAGAGCCTAATTTTGAAAAGGAACATATGTTTCCTGCAATTTTGTTGCATTCTATTAACTTTTCACACTTTATGTTCTACAATCCAGCATCTGAAAAAGTATCAAGGGAGAAAACACTAAATATGACAGCAGAGGAATTATATTCAGACCGATAGGAATGGACCCTTCTATATGCTTTGAATCTAAATGTTGTAAAGACAGTGTCTCTTTATTTTTGTGTTTTTGAAAATTGTGGAATGAAACAGGGAAGAACAGTTTTAAAATCAGTGTTTGAAAGGATTGCTACATATTTTGACAGGCAAGTAACCTCGCATTTATGGCAAGCATTGGTTAATTAGCTGGTTGACAAGTAGTAATTAGAATCATAGAATCTCTAGTGTGGAAACAGGCCCTTCAGCCCAACAAGTCCACACCAACCATCTAAACAGTGTCCCACTCAAACCCTTTCCCGTACCCTATTACTCTACATTTACCCCTAACTAATATACCTAACCAACACATCCCTGAACACTATGGGACAATTTAGCATGGCCAGTTCATCTAACCTGCACATCTTTGGACTGTGGGAGGAAACTGGAGCACCTGGGGGAAACCCACGCAGGGAGAATGTGCAAACTCCACACAGACAATCACCCGAGGCTGGAATCAAACCCAGATTCCTTGCGTTAACCACTGAGCCACTGTGGTTCAGTTGAAATGGACAAATTGGTACAAAGGTGTTCTGTGTACACATGCAGCTGGTTGGCAACAACATTGTCTCTGGACTAGTAATCAAATATTGCTGATGAAAGCCTTGTGCCTGCGACTGGCTTTCAGATAACTGAACAGCTTGGGGCTGGAAATACAAAACAGAGAAGAATGTTGATCTCCATCAATGCATCAGCTGTCTCTCTGTTCTCTGCAGTCAGAACCCACTTTTAGATTAGATTCCCTACAGTACAGAAACAAGCCCTTTGGCCCAACAAGTCCACACCAACCCTCCAAAGTGCAACCCAACTAGACCCATTCCCCTACCCTATATCTACCCCTGACACAGTGGCTCAGTGGTTAGCACTACTGCCTCACAGCACCAGGGTCCTGGGTCCTCCACCTGTCTGTCTGTGTGGAGTTTGTACATTCTCCCTGTGTCTGCGTGGATTTCTTCCAGGTGCTCCAGTTTCCTCCCACAATCCAAAGATGTGCAGGTCAGGTGAATTGGCCATGCTAAATTGCCCACAGTTTTAGATGCATTAGTCAGGGGTAAATATAGAGTAAGGGAATGGATTTGGGTGGGTTTCTCTTTGGAGGGGCGGTGTGGACTTGTTGGGCCAAAGGGCCTGTTTCCACACTGTAGAGAATCTAACCTAATCCAATGCACCTAACACTGTGGCAATTTAGCTTGGCCAATTCACCTGACCTGCACATCTTTGGATTGTGGGAGGAGACCACAGTACCCAGAGGAAACCCACGCAGACACAGGGAGAATGTACAAACTCCACACAGACAGTCACCCAAGGTTGGAATTGAACCCTGGTCCCTGGCACTATGAGGTAGCAGTGCTAGCCACTGAGCCACTGTGCCACCCTGCAGAAAACTAGCTCATCTTAGCTGCAGTTGTTGAAAGCTGTGTCTTTTGACTGATAAGTCAGAGATCTTTTACAAGTGAGGCAGGCAACCTGTGCCTCTTACAAACCAGTGGAAGCATCCAAAGATGACAGAATGTGTTGACCAGCATAAGAATCATCTCAGCAACCTGCATGAGCCAGTGAACGGCCTCATCATTTAACTCTGTCCATGACCTATTTAATGCTGTCTGTTTATGTGTGGATATGCGTGTTTGTATCGGGGGAATTTATAAGGGGATTAGAGCTTTAATTTGTAGTGTGATACACTGACAGTTTATAACTGTTTACCTATAGCAAGAGTCTAATTATTTATAATGAGTAGCAATTCTTTTTTAGTCCAGAGACCTGGTTCATGTTTTCCATCAACTTGAGTCTCACTCTCCAGTAAATTAGGGGAATTTAGTATCCTTTCTTTAAAATCTTTAACTCTGAGTTCACTCTGAGAGTAGAGGGGCTGTATTTCTCGAGTGCTAACCCAGTGAGGTGGGACAATGGTGCTATCTGTTAACTGTACCGAACTTCTGACAATCATATTTATACATTAACATAACATTCACCTCAAGCAAATGCCAATGTAAATTGTCTCTCACAAATATTTGTGCACGTGACATACCTAAAAAGAAAGGATAAGTTTATGAAAACATGTTCTGGGTACAAAGTCACCTTTTGGCTCTTATATCAAGAAGTCTGGTGAACTCTCCCTGATGGTTCAGCTCTTCATGAGGCAGTCACCCACTCAAATCCCTGTTATATGTTGCCGTAAAGAACAAACTGCCACTTTTGGTGAGACATTAGAGCACAGGAAATGTGTTCCCTTACTATTGAGAATATTGGTTAGAACATTGTAGGCGGTATCTGCTGGTGTTCCCAAAATGTGTTCTCGGAGGCATAAATAAGATACAAAATGTCAGTCTCATTCATCAAAGTGAAGCTATGCTATTTTAAAATCACAATGCTATTGTTCTTGCTGCTGGGCCTTTCATGTTATTCATCCTCATAGCTTATGCCATATTGGAATTGCTAAATGGTTACCTACAGAACTAGGTTGTGTAGGAGAGAAAAAAAAGACATCAAATCACACTACAAACTCATTATTAAGAAGCGAGGAATACTGCAGTAACTCACTTCCTGATCACCCAAAGTTTGACCACTATCTACAAGGCTGAAAATGTGTTGCTGGAAAAGCGCTGCAGGTCAGGCAGCATCCAAGGAACAGGAGAATCGACGTTTCGGGCATAAGCTTATGCCCGAAACGTCGATTCTCCTGTTTCTTGGATGCTGCCTGACCTGCTGCGCTTTTCCAGCAACACATTTTCAGCTGTAATCTCCAGCATCTGCAGTCCTCACTTTCTCCACTATCTACAAGGCACAGGTCAGGCATCTGATGGAATACCCCCCATTTGCCTGGATGGGTGCAGCTCCAACAACACTCAAGAAGCTTGACACCATCCAGGCCAAAGCAGCTCACTAGATTGGCTCCACATCCACAAGCATCCACTCCCTCTCCACCGACACTCAATGGTAGCACTGTGTACTATCTACAAGATGCACTGCATAAATTCACCGAAGATCCTCAGACAGCACCTTCCAAACCCACGAACACATCCATCTAGAAGGTCAAGGGCAGCAGATGCATGAGAACACCACCCCCTATAGGTTCCTCTCAAAGCTACTCACCATCCTGACTTGGAAATATATTAATGTTCCTTCACTGCCTCTGCATCAAAATCCCGAAATTCCCTCCAAGGGCAATATGGGTCAACCTACAGCACATGGACTGCAGTCAGCCAAGAATGCAGTTTGTCAAATAGGGGACAGGCAGTAAATGCTGGCCCAGTCTACCCCACAAGTGGAGAAAAGAAGCACTAATCTGCAAATTTCTGCCTCTTTCTTCTATTTTATTCATTCACAGGACAAGGGCATCACTGGCTTAGCCAGCATTTATTGCCCATCTCTAATGGACCAGAGGGCAGTTAAGAGTCAACCACATTGCTGTGGGTCTGGAATCACATGCTGCTCCTACACTCTCTTTAGAGTTATCCCCATTACTTATATTGCATTTCACATTCTTCCCACCAAAACTAATCACTTGGCATTCTCTGCACTAAGTGTGGTCTGCCCCACACATCTAAACATTCCATCAAACTGGCTTCGTCCTTTTGAAATTCTACATTACGGATGGTAAACAGGTGCTGGCAAGAAACACAGATCACTCAGGAATCTTCCTATTTTCATGCTCTTGGGATGTGACTATCATTGAGAAGGCAACATGGAGGCAGGATCTTTTCAGATGGCAGGCTTTCCTGAATCGTCATGGGAATGATACAATATTTGCATTGCCAGGCAATCATGGAAACCCTGTGTTCACTCCAGGGAACCTTAATCAGCTGGAGGTAGGAATTGTGCCTTCACTCAGATTGAAGACCTGCCTCAGATAACTCTGTAGCCTCACAACACCAATGGCAACATTGATCAGGATTATCCTGGACTGTAAGCAGTACCAGACTCTAAATCCCAGAATCGTACAGTCATTTGAAGATGACCGAAGATATACAAATGAAAGCGTTAACCTGCGAATGTCAAGGCTCCGGGCGAGGATGACGCATGCACAATGAGTTTATGACGTATTGAATTTCGCACCTTTGCACATTAATGTCATTGTTGTAACTGTTCCAGTTTACTGAATCACTGGGAATTGACTGAGCTTTTGAGGCCAGTCAAACTGAGATTGAACCATATGACTTAAACCCGAGCAAAAGGATGAACATGTAAGCTGACAAGCTGTTTTGTGTCCTGTCGCTTTTCTCCTGCAATGGCTCTTTTGTCTGACTGGCAGGATAATTCACTCCGGTCTTCTGGTGGGAAGCTTGGCTGGTTAAGATTCAATTTACTGGCAGTCACCGTATCCAAAGAAAATGGCAACACTACATGGAATTCTACAACACTGACACCTGCACATTTCTCAGACTTCCACCCAACAAAACACTTGGAGACGTGTCACAACAGGAAACTTGATATCCATCCCTTGGCTTCACACATGTTATGTATTATATTATTCTTTCGTGGGACCTGGGTGTTGATGGCAAGGCCTGTATTTGTTGCCAACTTGATTCCTAATTGCCCTTGTGCTGACTGGCTTGCCTGACCATTTCTGGAGGATGCATTTAAGAGTCAACCTGCATCTGGCTCTGGCTCTGGGTAAGGGCAGCAGATTTCCCTGCTTAAAGGGGCATTAGTGAACCAAATGAGACTTCCTGCCAATCTACAATCTTTGTCATGGTCACCCTCACTGAAACTAGCTTCATATTCCAGCTTTATTCATTTACATTTCCCTAGCTCCCAGATAATTGGCCTGGACATCTGGATTACAAGTCTATTGGCATCTAGACAGGTATATGAATAGGAGAGGTTTAGAGGGATGTGGACTAAATGCTAGCAAATTATTTAGGATTGCTGGTCAGTATGGACAAGTTGGACCAAAGAGTCTGCTTCCATGCTGTACAGTTCTCTGACTCTATAGTCTTACTATTACGCCAGCATTTCCCCATGTCAAATTTGTAAATTTGTTCAATATATACATAATTATTGTGTAATCAGCAATAAGAAACTGGTGTGATTACAACATATATTTGAGGAATTTTTAAAAATCTAAGTAAGGAGATTAATTTTGATGGTCAAAAAGGTACAAAGCTACATAACCCCAATACAAGCCCTGTATTTTGCCCCTTGAGCAGATTTGCCACAAAATTAATTGCACTGAAAACAGATTAAATTTAGTTAAAATTGATTAACACAGCAATCAAATTAACACAGAATTAGGCTGGAAAAGCTCATGAACAGTGTCATACAAAAACAAAGACAAATGTAGGAACTGAAGAGAACCCCATACACCTATAATGGTGACATCTTAATATTTCCCCAAGACTTTTCAGGAAACTGTTACTTTATAACTTTTGCAGTCAAGTAAAAACTGTTACACACAAACTACCGTATGGTAAGTTCTGAATTTCTGGGAAATATTCATTGATCAAACAAATTTTGCAGTTGACAAAGACATTCAGCAGGAAGTCTCACAGTTATTGACTATCAGGAACCCACACCTGAGATTTACAACTATAAGATCTACAGTTATACATCTAATGCTTTTGATGCCTAGGTCAGAAGTCACATGATAACAGGTTATAGTCCAACAGGTTTATTTGAAATCACAAGCTTTCAGAGGGCTGCTCCTTCATCAGGTGACGTGCACCTGCCAAAGGGTTAGCGCTCCGAAAGCTTGTGATTTCAAATAAACCTGTTGGACTATAACCTGGTGTCATGTGACTTCTGACCTTGTCCACCCCAATCCAACACTGGCACCTCCACATCTTGACGTCTCGGTGAGGGTGCAAAAGTGGATGCAATGCACGTTTCACATTTCCTTCAATTCCTTCTGTTTTAATTGGGCATTTTCAATTGTGCGCCCTGCCCTCGCCTAACAACACAATTGGATTATAGGGATCTGTGTCCAAGTTTACCAGAGCATGCTTCGTCAATAGAAATACAGCTTACCCTAGTCACAAAATAAAGCTTAAATTTTGTACCTGACTAGAATTGGATTTCATTTTGAGAGATTATTCCCATCCTGCGGTGGTAGAGGATAGTAACATACTGTTCTCAAAAATACCCAAACCACTTTCAGTGAATGCCTTTCTTCATGGGGGACCCAGTGAGAATCTTTCACAGTCTCTTTGCATCAGCAGGCAGCTCTGTATCCACAAGCACCATTACAAATCACCAAGGATTTCATGAAGAACTCCTTAGACAGAAGAAATCCTGCTGGATCTAATTTAATTTTACATTGATTCTGCACTGAAGGCAAACACACAGCACAATGACTCGAGAATTTCAATGACGTTTGAATGTCAGGGGATATAGATGTCACAATAACGCCCTGACTTTATACTTCTAAATATTTTTAAATAAATAACATGATATGAGAAACAATCAGCTTTTATGTCACACATTTATTCTTCCAGATCAATGTTATTCAGTAGGATTCTATTGTACAACATGGTGCAATGAGTTGCAGGCACCTCCAATGTCAGATGTTGTTTGGAAATAATCGCATAAATTCAATTTTGGCTTCGCCTGTATTGCATTCACAAACACTTGTTATCTGTCATCTAAATCCTCCAACCTCTTTTTCCCCATTGCAACCTTTCTTGTCTCAATATTTTTGCAGAAAGTGGATTTCTAAACTTGCCTCAATTTCTTCAAGTGCTGCAAACTTGTTCCACCATTAGATCCCCAGTCTGTTCACTGATATGGGCATCACTGGCCAGGTCTGGAGTTAATGCCCATTGCGAACTACACTGGAGATGACTGTGACGAGCTGGGGTGGAACAGCCATGTAGCTTCAAGTCTGGATGGCGCGAGGTTCAGCTTGGACCCCCCAGCTCTGCAGTGGTTCAAAAAGGCAGCTCACTACCACCCTATCCATAACACCTATCTCCAAAAAACACTGGCCTACCTGCTTTTGCCTACATCCTGCAATCCACAGACTTATAAAATGCAGGCATGGGAGCAGCTGGCAGATGAATTTCAATGCAGACAAATGTGAGACAATGCATTTTGGTAGAAGAAAACATGGAGGGACAATACAGGCTCAACAGTACAGCATTGGGGGAGTATAGGAGCAGCACACTCTGTATATGGAAGAGCTGTCAGAGGAAGTGGTGGATGCAGGTACAGTTACATCATTTAAAAGACACTGGGACAGGAAAGGTTTGGAGGGATAAGGGCCAAATATAGGCAAATGGGATAGTTCAGTTCAGGATACCTGGTCAGCATGGATGAGTTGAGCTGAAGAGTCTGTTTCCTTGCTGTATGATTAAACTATGTGAAAATCGTTGTACTTTAGTGATCAGTATTCTTTTAAAAGTGTTTGTGGGAAAGTGGGCATTGTCTTCCTGATAACTCCAAGATACAATCTCCAATTTCCAATACACACTTCCGATAGATTTCTGATATAAGCGCTGATGTATTCTTTCCAATGGACCACAGCATCTTCCAACTTTCTCTGCCTTCATCCTACAATCCACTCACTTTTAAAATGCAAGCATGGGAGCAGTAATTGTTACTTTGCATTTTATTTTTGCCTTCCACTTTCTTCTCTTCAACTTTAATTAAAAACATGGCCATTTTCTCTTCATGAAAGGTGCTAAGAGGAGTTCACATTACTGCTTCTTTTTGAATCGACCTGATTGGCATGGATTTTAGGAATTCAATGAGATACACATAGAGGCACCCATTCCTGATTCAACGTCCAAAATGGAACATCTAACGCACCATGAAAAGAAATTTTTGAAACATCAGAACACAAGTTCCCCTCCAACCCACACACATCCTGATGAGGAAATACATCACAGTCCCTCACTGTGACTGATCAAAATCCTGGAATTCCCCAGATTATAGCTAAAGTAAATGAACTGGAGTGATTCAAGATGGCGGTTCCCCATCACATTCAAAGGGGAACGAGGGCCAGCGACACTTACATCTCACCACTGAATAAACAAAAATGCGATAGCGTGTTCACAGTCCAACCATTCTCTGGCAAAGAGGTTCAATTTAGTTGTTCAATTATCCATTCATTATGGAGTCAGAGCTACAAATTCCATTCGGACATTTAGCAAGAGCAGAAACTCAGCAAGTTTGGAAGTTTACAAATCTGCTATAGTTGGTCAGGGAATGAAATGGGGTCCTGCAGTAGCTATTTCAATGACCATCAGGTTAGATAAAGAGCGATTCATTGAATGAGAATACAAGGTGACTGGCAGGAGGACAGCCCAACACTCAGCCAGGGAATAGACAGCTTATTCTAAAACATTCATTTATTCAGAGGCAAGTTAAAAAGAATTTACGAGAGTAACTTTCACTGCAGCCTTGAATTCAACATATGATATGATCATGGAGTATGAAACACTGAACACACTCATCAAAATTTCTTCACTGGTTATATTAACATTTTATTTATTTTGTGTAGTTTGTATCTTAAGAAAGATAGTGGGAGAACTATCATGTAAATGAGCAAAGTGTTTTTGTGTTAAAATCTTGCAACACAACTTAAAAACTCGAGGGACGTAACACTTAACAATTCTTCTTTGATGTTCATTCTGAATTCTACAGAATACACATGGGAGTTGAAAACCTGAGCTGGTTCAACCATTAACTGAAATTTACAGCAAAAGTTGGTTCGACCAGGATTGTGTTGGTTTTTCATCGTAGTCTCTTTCCGAAGTGGGAAAGAAGATAACGATGAAGATAAAGACATCGCGCTTATCCTTGCCATTCTTCCAATGGATCCATTTTCCAAAGGCAAAGCCCTGGGCAACATCTGGGGAAGTCAACTCACAGCAACATAAGAAGCATAAACTGTATAGGCCAACAAGCCCACTTCATTGTTCAATACAATTGCAACTCATTGTGAGCTACAACTCCTTTTCATCTATTCCCCATTTCCCGCGACTTCCCAACTGAAACCAAAAATCCGTCTAACCCAGCCTTAGATATATTGAATAATGGAGGACCTGCAACTGCTGGGGTTAGATAATTCCAAAGATTCACAACTCTGAGTGCAGTAAATTTCTCCTCATCTCAGTCCTAAATGATTGGCTCCTTATCCAAAGACTGTGCTGCTGGGTTTTTGTATCCACTGATCAAGGAATTTCTCTCAATAGAAGATTAAGGTTTGGAGTCTTACTGTGTAATCTAATGAGAACAAATCAATTTCTTTCTTGACACCATGTGTGGTTCATTACTTAACTCAGACATTCTATCCTGCTGTCAGTGAGTCTACACTGGCTTATCATAAAGCAATATTAGCTGCAACAGAAATTATTTATGCAAGGATTTGGCTCCACACCAATAAAAACCTTAGTATGCAATATTGCACAAATTATCAGTGATGTTCTCTAAACAAGACTTTATGCTCATATTTTGCTGAGCATTCACACTTGGAACAACACCACCAAAACAAAAGCACTGCTAATTAATCTTATTTCTTACTTGTTGACCCGACCACTGAATGCCAGATTTATTTACCCAGCAGCTTTCATAACATTAATTAATTGACAGTGAAAAGTGTTGGGGATGTCCTGCAATCTGGAACATAAATGCAGGGAAATAATAGAATAGTGTTAATGTCACTGAACTAGTAATCTAGAACCCCACACTGATGTTCTGAGGACACGGGGCTTTGAATCCTACAACGGCAGATGGTAATATTTGAATTTAATAAAAATCTAGAATAAAACTAGGCTTGTGGCGACCAAATAGCTACTGTTGATTGTCGTGAAATTTCATCAGTGTCCTTTACAGAAGTAAATCTGTCAACTTTATCTGATCTAGCCTGCATATGACTCCAGATGCACAGCAATGTTGTTGAGTCTTAGTTGCCTAGCAGTGGTGCCCACAACCCATGAATGGATTTGATAAAAAAAATTGGTTCCTTGACCAGAAGCTGGACTGAAACAATCCCATCACCAATCTAGCAAATAAAGCAGGTTTCATAATGAAAACTCTGCCTCAGTTCTTGATGCCTTAGGTGGGTACATAAGCAGTAAACATATTTTGTTTCAACAAAAGGTCTCAGATAGGGTTAATACCATAACATTTGATGAATGGGCTATGTGAAGGGAAAGCTCTCTCACTTAGTTCCAAGTAAAAATTAAAACAGTAGGATAAATATATCTGAGAGATTAACTTATAGCAAACTATACTTCATGCTCTGCCAGTTCTTCAGGAATTCTTTACAAAATATTCTTCCAACTTAGTGCTGCCTTTGACTCAGGTCTAACCAGTGATATTACAGTGCCTTCGACAAGTAGCTGTTTTGAGCTAACACTAGAAGCTGTCCCACAGGTAAACACAGACACACACCAATTGTGTGAGAGTTCTCTGGCTTATTTTGCCTTTCCTAGTTTTGCAACACTGAGATCACCTGTAATACTGCCCTGTGTTGTGCTATGCCAACAGAAACTGGAGAGATTGAATTCGATAGGGTGGAAGTGGGTACTGCAGATGATGGGGATTAGAGTCAACATTAGTGTGGTGCTGGAAAAGCATGGCAGGTCAGGCAGCATCCGAGCTGCAGGAAAATCAACGTTTCGGGCAAAAGCCCTTCATCTGGAAGGCTCATTCCTGATTAAGGGCTTTTGCCCAAAACGTTGGTTTTCCTGCTCTTCGGATGTTGTCTGACATGCTGTGCTTTTCCAGCACCACTCTAAGATTGAATTTGACATTTCTCCATGTGAAGAATTTCTAAATTACCATCGCAGCTGACAAAAATACAGCCACCATGACCCTCACCATTTGGAGGTCTCCTGTAAAGAGCAGTGCCAACAGCCATTCAGACTTTCAAAATGAAGCAAGCAACAGATTGACAAAGGCTTGCCCTGTGAGTATCATTTAACATTGTATTATTTGACAGGTGACAGTACAGTATTATTTCCCTCTGTCATTTGTGAGGTGACAACAGTGAAATTTAAGCTTTTGAAAATGCCCTTTTTCAATTCCTGCCTGTACCTGCGATTTTTTACCTACACCTTCCATTGTGCAACATCTTCATGTGACAGGTTGCACAATGATAGCTTAAAAAGTTTTAAAAGAGCTTGAAAAATTGCAGAAAATTAATGCAACTATATTTTCATTTGCAAATGGAAAATCCTATGTTTTACTTCACTTCCTGTATGAAGTAATAAAGATAATTTACACCAGGCTGCATTCCAGTGACAAGCAAGAAACTCTTTGTCCCAAAAAATATTATAAGTTCAGTGTATAGAACTTTCTTCACAGTTTTTTAATGGTGCATTATAACTTACAATTCATAACCTCTTTCACCATGACAATGCCTCACAGTTAACCAACTATCATGCAAGTCTCCCATCGGAGACACTGTTCTAATCATTTAAAATTTGGCATTCTTGTACTGGTCCTGATGAATGCAACTCTCTTTTCAGCAATTTCCAGCTTTATTTTCCTTTATTTTTGGAAAGGCACAGGTTTAGCCAAGATACCAACGGTCCTCTGATACTCCCAAAATGGTCATACATCACATGTGACCATAAGACCATAGTAGCAGAAGTAAGCTAAAATACCCTTTCCATGCTTCCCTGACCCAAACTCTAAACAATTGTTCCAGATACAGTTCAAACAGAGCTTATTATGACTGTAGCAAACTTTACTTCCCTTTTGTTTCCAGCCCTTTGGAACTCTGCCAGTGTTGATAATGCTGGAGGGTTGTTGATAGCTTCACATACCTCTGCTCCACAATTACTGGCAAACGTGACTCATTGTTGAAATCACCACACGCATTATGCAAGAGTTGCAGCTGTTATGTCCAAGATGAGCGAGAGAGTGTGGAATAACAGTAACCTGACAGAGCATCAAACTACGAGTCCACCAAGCTTATATCTGTAGACCTGTCCTTTTTTCAGTGGCATGATCAAAATATGCAAGGCAGGAGAAAGGAGGGAACAGTTTGTGCCTTTGCTGTTTCAGTTGTATCCTCAGCATCTCTTGGCTCAATGAGCTCACTAACTCAGATGTCCTGGTGAGGCGCACACTTTTTGTTAAACCAATGATCTCACCAAGTTATATAGTTTAATAAATTCTACAACAAGTTTTGTAGAAATAGATTTTGATGTGCATGGTTACTTATCTCACCGAGTTATGCACTTTAGTACCATCCACGACAGATTTTAGCAATGTGGCAGCATTTTGCAGAACTGTTAGAAATGGTGATTCTGCAGTTCAACCTTGCTGATCTCACAGAGTTATGCACTTTAGCAACATTCACAACAGATTTAAACAATAAGCAGCATTTTGGAGAAGTTTGTTAGAAATGATGATTTTCTGTATTCAATCTTGCTTATCTCGCCAAGCCATGTACTTTAGTAACATCTGCAAACGATTTTAAGATGTTTTCTCAAAGTAGACATTTTGATGTGCATGTTTGCTTGTCTCACCAAGTTAAGCACTTTAGTAACATCCACAACAGATTTTAGCAATATTGTCAGCATTTTGGAGAAGTTTGTTGGAAATAGTGATTCTGCCGTTCAAACTTGCAGATCTCACTGAACTTTGCACTTTATTGACATCCATACAGGTTTTACCAATATGCCAGAATTTTGGAGACGTTTATTAGAAACGGTGATACTGCTTTTCAAAACTGCTTATTTCACTGAGTGTATGCAGTTTAGTAACTTCTATGGGACATTTTAAGAAGTTTGCTACAAACAGAGATTTTGATGTACAGGGTTGCTTATCTCTCCAAGGTATGCACGTTAGTAACACCCACAACAGATTTTAAAAATATGCCAGCATTTTAGGGAGGGTTCTTCGATATGTTGCTTTTGCTGTTCATTGAGTTATGCAGTTTATTAAATTCTCCAACGGATTTTGAGAAGTTTGTTACAAATAGTAGAGATTTTGATGTGCAAAACTGATTACCTCACCAAGTTATGCGCTTGAGAAGCATTTGCACCAGATTTTAAGCTTGCTAGAAATAGAGACTTTGCTGTTCAATATTGCTCATCTCAGCAAGTAATGCAGGTTAGCAACATCTACAATAGATTTTGAGTACTTTACTAGAAAGACAGATTGTGATGCACAAAGTTGCTGATCTCACCGAGTTCTGCACTTTAGTATCATCCACAACAGGTTTTAACAATACGCCAGAAATTGAGAATTTTGTTAGAAATGGTGATTTTGCTATTCAAACTTATTTTCCTCTCTGAGTTTTGCACTTTAATAACATCCACAACAGATTTTAGCAATATGCCAGTATTTTGGAGAAGTTGGTTGGAAATGGTGATTCTCTGTTCAAACTTGCTTATCTCACCAAGTTATGCAGTTTAGTAACATCTGCAACAGATTTTAAGAAGTTTGCGAGAAGTAGAGATTTTGATAGGCAAGTTGCTTATCTCACAGAAATGTGGACTTTAGCAACATCCATTAACAGGTTTTAACAATATGCCAGACGTTTGGAAAAGTTTGTTAGAAACGTGATTTTTCTTTACAAATCTGCTTATCTTGCCAAGTTATGCAGTTTAATAATTTCTACAACAAGTTTTAAGAAGACTGCTAGAAGTAGAGTTTTTGATTTGCGAAGTTGCTTATCTCACCGAGTTGTGCACTTTAGTAAAATCCACAGCAGATATTAAACAAAACAAAACTGCATTTAAAGGGCATTTTGATAAGGACATGAATAAGCAAGGTATGGAGGGATAAGAACCATGGGCAGGCAGAAGGCATTGTTTAATTTGGTATCATGTTCAGCATAAACTTGTGTTCCGAAGGGTCTGTTCCTGTGCTGTATTGTTCTATGCTCTCGATGGAATGAGTTTTGGACCGGTTTGGCCATGGTCACAAGATGGAGGACAGCCATAAACCCGAAGACTAGACGTACAATGATTTGGCCCCAGGGTCACAACCTACTTAGCATGCACACTTCCATGACATGAACACCTGCAAGCAAGAGATTATGGACATTGGCAATTGGAGAGACCATCTCTAATCTCTAAAGGACCTCCTGTGGGAGGTGGATGAACAAAACCAAACAGCTTAGCTGGTCCAAAGGCTATCCCAGGTGAAAACAGAGCTGAGGAAATCATGCACCTATACAGCCCTCTGTCTTCTTCCTCAAAGCAGCAGGGGAGACTGCAGTGCCAGACTTGAGCTCCTGAATCACAGAGTTGACAACCATGACATAAACCATCGTCTTACCAGATGGCAGGCTGCCATTAGATTCTTGTTTGTTATAAATGCCTGATTGCCTATACAAGAACAACCACATCTCTTTGGACCCTCACTCTTCCTGGTCTTCCAATCATGGGGATTAGAAAGGCTGAGGCGCCAGATTCTCAACAAATATTTTATAGTGTGCCTTAATTTTCACTTAACTCACTGTGAGTTCCTGTTGTAAATCAGCAGGTTATAAACCAATAGCTATGTAAACAAAAGGTAGATGTTGAAATTCCTACATGACAACATTGAAGTTCTGATCGATGTGAGCGATGTAGGAGTGGGAGCTGTACTGCTACAGGAAGATGATGATGGAATTGAACAACCAACTGGCTGTTTTTCACAGAAATTCAACACCCACCAGAGAAAATACTCTATCATCAAAAAAGAGTTATTGAGTTTGGTACTGGCCTTACAACAGTTTAATGTTGATGTGAATGTGTCGGAAACAGTTGTGTACACTCACCCCAATCCTTTCACATTCTTGGAAAAATTTAAAGACAAAAATATGAGACAATTTTGTTGGAGTCTTATGTTACAGACTTTTAATTTACAAATTGTAAATATTGTGGGTGATAAAAATGTGGTAGCAGATGCGTTATCGTGGATTTAAAGGAAACAAGATAGATAAGAATGGACAGATTCCAATGTTATATTTATGTCGTGCAGAAATTAATATGAAATTATAACTTAGATTAATGATTTGGAGGTGCCAGTGTTGGACTGGGGTGTACAAAGTTAAGATTTTTAACTGAGATTAATGGCCTATGTATTTCATTGTAATGGGATTAAGAATTAGAAAAATAATAGAAGCCATCTTTTCATGATGATGGTTATTTTTTTCGAAAATGGGGAGGTGTTATGAAGTTGAAGACATGCACTTTACCTTTTAGAGAGTGCATGCTGTTCTGAACTGTGAGCTTCAGCCATGATTGCCATGTCATATGACTAGCTGGCAGTCCCAGAGTGCACTGGAAAATTGAAAATATGTAACATTTGGCTGTGAAATAGATACCTGATTTGGTTGCTGTTTGACAACAATTCAAATTTAATTGAATAGTTTAAATTATGTCCCAGGATACTAAAACCCAATCAAGTTTGAATTTATTGTTTTGCCAATATCGAACCAATGAAATGGTCTGATGTTAAGGATATAAAAATGTGGATATTTTGAAAATTGCAGAGAAAGCAACCACCATCAAGAGAGACCCAAGAAATTAGGAAACACACTTCATCAAAGGTACATTTTCACACGACACATATTCGCACTAAAAAGAAAGAATTCGACCCAGGGAGATCTTCAGCCAGACACCAACTGAAGTCAGTCAGCGACTGTGTGATTTTGAAATTAAGTTGATGCAATTTTAATACTGGAACAACATATTGTTATAGAGTGGGAGGGAGATAATGAGCAGTTATGAGAAAGGGAGGTTTAGAGTTGTGAATAATTGTTGTTTAAGATTCACTTTTAGAATTAAAAAAGTTGGTATTGTTTTCTTTAAATTATGGAATTTGGGAGTTCTCGGTCACTCATATTTTGGCAGATTGCAAGGCGGGGTGAGCTTTTCTGGGTGCCTGGTTTGACTAACAGAGGCGTTCATCGCCATCTTGTAACAGTTGCAATGGGACATCAACAGGATGCAGTACTGGGCTGGTAAGTAGTAGATGCAGTTCAACCTGGAAAAGTGTGAAGTGATTCACTTTGGCTGGTCGAATTTGAATGCAGAATTCAGAGTTAAAGGCAGGATTCATGGCAGTGTGGATGAACAGAGGGATTCCAAGATCCATGTCCATAGATCCCTCAAAGTTGCCACCAAAGTCGATAGGGTTGTTAAGAAGGCATATAGCATGTTGGCTTTCATTAGCAGGGGGATTGACTCTAAGGAGCCCTGGTTAGACCACACTTGTGTTCAGTTTTGATCACCTCATTAAAGGAGAGATGTGGAAGCTTTGGACTAGGTGCAGAGGAGATTTACCAGGATGCTGCCTGGACTGAAGGGACTTATGAAGAAAGGTTGAGAGAGCCAGAGCTTTTCCCATGGGAGCAAAGAAGGATGAGAGGTGAAATGATAGAAATGTACAAGATGTTGACAGTCACAGATAGAGTGGATATCCAGAAACTTTTTCCCAGGACAGAAATGGCTTTCATGAGGGGGCATAATTTTAAGGTGATTGGAGGAAGGTTTAGGGGAGATGTCAGAGATAGGTTCTTTACACAGAGAGTGGTGGGTATGTGAAATGCACTTCCAGCAATGGTAGTAGAGTCAGATACATGAGGGACATTTAAGTGACTCTTGGACAGGCACATGGATGATAGTACAATGAAGTATATGTAGGTTAATCTGATCTAAGAGTAGGTTAGAAGGTCGGCACAACATTGAGACCGAAGGGCCTGTACTGTGCTGTACTGTTCTATGTTCTACATCTCATTGGCTGTAAAGTGCTTTAGGAAGTCCAGTGGTTGAAAAAGAACATTATATAAATGCTTGTGTTTTAATGTTAAACATACCAACGATATCTTAATTGCATAAAAGGACTGGGACCCAGCAACACTTCATATCTGAGGAGTTCGTTGTCAGAAATATAATCTATCAAGGATGAAAATACACTGAGTTGAAAACCCAAAAATATCAGAATCCATCTTTTCCATTCACAGAAAATGACTGATTTACTGAGCGTTTCTTGCATTTTCTGCTTCACTTTCATGTTTCCAGAGTTCGCTGTCCTTTTTTTTAGTGCAACAATTTGGCACAAGTGACATATAACCGTGTGACTTCTCAATAAAAACAGAGCTGCCAAAAAGAGCAAATTACATCTGAAGACAGTCAGTGCAAAGCCAGTCAAAACCTTCCAGGCACAACAATAACCTGGGTTAAGTATCCTCCAGTATTTTGAGAGAAATGGTACTGTCAGTGTAAAACTAAATGTGAAGGACTCCTGGTAGATCTAAAGAGTTGCAGATGTACTATTAATATGAGTAGCTGGAGATCGAGATGCTTGACAGCAAAGTTGACCATAGTAACTGAGAAGGCTGAAGACTGGAGCGAGCTACTCCTTTAAACTGTCTTCACTTTTCTTTTGCGATTCTTTTAATAGAGAGTTTCACAGTGACATATGCGTTGGCTCTGTAATTCAACAATGGAGACAAAACATATTCCTATTACTAGCAACCATTACTGATGGAAGAAGTGAATGAGACAAAAATGCTTTTGTAATTTGGAATGAAAAAGACCCCTATCCAGTGAGTCCAAAGCAGATATTGCCATTCATTTTCAGTCAGGCACAACCATAGACTGCTAACATTTTTTTAAGCAGCTATAAAGCATAATGGTCCCCTAGGCGAAACTCCAGAGCAAAAACAAATTTATTGTTAAATAAGTATCAATACTTCACAGCACGACACAGGGATTAGCATTTCACACTGAGAAAATTGTTTCAAAGTTTATTATACAAAATCTGAATTGGCATGCCACGTACGTACGATCGCTACATTTGACTAAACGGATCACTCAAGCATAAGATTCTCATCCACTCTATCAATATACATCTCCCAATTGCACAGTCAATCATGAATTGCAATCCACAATCTGCCGAGTTTGGGAAGTTTTCAGATGCAAACTTGACTGCCTGAAAAACAAAAACAGTCTGCAAAAAGATGCAGACATGCATCGTACCCTGGACACTCATAACCCTGATCATCAACACAGTCCCACCTCACAGAGTATCTATAAACCCATCTAACTGTAATAAACTCCAACTTCCCTTTGTAAATCCTTCCCCAAAATGGCTTTATTGAATATAACTACATTGTGCAGTTTATTTACGTGTATTTTCTGAGACAGATTACTGGATTTTTCTGTGTATTCATAATTTTTTAATTACAGTGGGTCATGTACCCTGGTAAAAATTGAAATGTGAATTGTTGTGCATGACTTAAGAAAGACTGATACTTATGTAGAGGTTTGCATGATCACTGAACATCTCAAAAGTGCTTTACAGAGAATTAAGTACTTTCGAAATGTAGTCAACTCAAGCAGGGCCTGCACTGAAAGGAGGGCTCAAATCAAAAGGCTATTTGTGTTTGTGTGTTACCCCATGTCATCGTTGGGTGCAAAACCATCAGACGTACAGGTTCTCCTGGTTGTGAGGAAAGGTCATTAAAATGGGCAGCTGCATCCAGTAACCATTCTCACAGCCCCTATCCCTCCCAAAATCACGTCCTCCCAGCCAATCGCACCCCCCGTGAAAATGAGAGGGGCCAATTTCAGACCCTGGGCTCAAGATCCCTGGCAAATTCCAGCATTCTTGCCACGACAGAGACAGTTGGGCTCCAAAGGGCAAGTCCGACCCAAGGGGGAATGGCAGACAGCTCGGCCGAGATCCCAGAGCAGAGAGCTGCCGGAGAATTCAAGGTTCTGAGATAGCACAATAGCTCTGTTCTCGTGTGATCGCCCGTTATAAGAAAATCGCGCAATAGCTGCACTATTTAAACTAATGGGGCCGTAATCACTAATGCAGTTTAGGAAAGATCGCATTCTGTAAATAACGGTCTAAAGTCTTCAATTGCGTTAAAGCCAATTCACGTTGAAGAAACATGCGTTACAGCAGAACCGACTGTACTGGAAAAGGGTGCTCAGGATTAGGTGAAACTCTACACAGCTCAGGCAGATGCCTCAAAACTGATGCTCAAACAGAGGAAAGCCGAGCCTGCAACCACACTTAGGAAATATTACTGCAATTAACAGCAATCAAAGTCAACAGAATAGATTCTCAATTTCTCACAGATCTATCCAAATTTTCGCCCTGAAGCAAGCTAAACCATTGGGCTTTGTGCAGTTCAAACCCGATCTAGATAAAAACCAAACGAACTGCAGATGCTGAAAATCAGAAACAAAAACAGTTCTGAGGAAAGATGACGGGACCCGAAACGTTAAGTCTTGATTTCTCTCCGCAGATGCTGCCGGACCTGCCGAGCTTTCCCAGCAATTTCTATTTTTGTGTCAAACCCAATCTAGAATGTGGACTAGTAGAAAGTGAGGACTGCAGATGCTGGAGATCAGAGTCGAGAGTGTGGCGCTGGAAAAGCACAGCAGGTCAGGCAGCATCCGAGGAGCAGTCAGTTTCAGGCATAAGCCCAAAATGTCGATTCTCCTGCTCCTCAGATTATGCCTGATCTGCTGTGCTTTTTCAGCACCACACTCTCAACTAGAATATGTACCTGCCTAATGATGACAATGCCTATCTCCTTGGAGGCTACTGTTTTGTAAATAAAAATTTAACAGTAAAAATATTGGCTGGTTCCTTTAAAACTACCTTTGGGGCACAGTTGGCAGAAACTGTCTCTGATCTGACAACGTTGTGACAGTGGGATTATGGGACAGGGTGGACTCAAAACTCTTCAAATTGTTACTTATGTAAAAGCCAGTCCCCTACATTTTTGACACAAAATGCAGTCCAAGGTACATGATGTTTTCAAGGGTGTATATGACAGATGTCTTTTGTCATTGTTTTGACATGCTGCCCACTCAAAAGGGATATTGTACTTTAAGTGCAATTCAATACCAATTGGGAGAGCCATCAATGTACTCAGTTCAGAAATGGACTGATAGAAGAAACTGTCAAAGGAGCTGATGCTTGGAGATCTTCAGTTATTGTGCTATTGCAACTCATGGCTTGGAAAATTGGAAACTTAGCACAATGCCTGAATAACTGATTGATTTCCATAGAAACCCAATGTGTGAGGACAACAGTGCCATAAATTTAATGCTTACTTCTGAGAGGAAAAATACAAAAAGAAAAAAAAATTGCTGCCAATAAATCACGGTGTAAGGTTGTTTTGCCAATCTACTGAGCGTACAGAACAAAAGAGTCTTTGAATTAATAACCATCACAGCCTCAGCATTTCCTTTGAAGGTCACTTAGTCAATCAAGAAGGGTCCAAGATACTTAATGAGTTTTTGTCAGCCTCACCTGATTGGAAAGTCGGGAGGGGGCACTGAAACGAAACAGAGAAAAAGAAAGCAGTGCATTCAAAACTGTGACAATCTCCTTTCCTTGGTTGACTGGTAAAAACATTGAGTAACTTGCTAACAAATGTACATGACGATAAAAATACAAGGATCCTTGAACTTTATCCTCTTTCCTTTATCTTTACATCTCCATCCTCTGCAGCCAAGTTCTGTTTCAGGAAGCCAAGTGGCAAAGGACAGAATTGGAGCCAATCCTCACCCATGCTCTGAAGCTTTTGTTTGCAGAGATACAAACCTCCACTTCTTAATACACCCACAGTCTAAATCTGTTTCTTACAGAGCACAAGTGATTGCTCAGCTCATGCCAACCACGAGAATACCCATTGACTACAATTAATATACTATTAACACTTGCTTTGATGGAAAATGTGGAGAGAGAGAGAGAAAGACAAGGTATTCAGGTGTTAAATGCAATAGAGCAAGTACTTTTTAATATTAAGTTCTGTTAGGAAGATGCAATAGCCAAAATATTAATTTGCTACTTAAAATAACTGGACATACCTTGATTCCAAAGGAAAGAAATATCTGGCATGGACGGGTTGGATCAAAGGGTCTGTTTCCATGCTGTACATCTCTATGACTCTATAACCTTACGTAGCAAAAATGAGGGGTCAAGAGGATTGAACTGGTTATTTCTGGCTTTATTTTGAAAAGCTAATGTGTTTTATTTTTTAAACTATGAGTAACTGGCTTGTCTGGGAAGCAACAAGTTATATCTGCAAGGGTCAAGTGACTTGAATGGACAGGCAACACTTTTAGAAAAGGCACATAACCCGGATATTGGATTTGAAATTAGTCACAAAGACAATGTGCCTGGCATAAGGAGGGCTTATGCCCGAAACGTCGATTCTCCTGTTCTCTATATCTGCAAGGGTCAAGTGAC